>NC_088875.1:18060239-18185052 GCF_032884065.1 Artemia franciscana | reverse complement strand
ACAGAACAGAAGAGAGTTCATTCACAAAAGACAAAATATAAAACTGATATATGATATCATATTTGAATAACTCTTCATGGGGTCATCCCCTACTACAGTGGCTCTCAAACTTATTTATACATGACACGACTTCATTATGTAAATAAATGTCAAGTATAGGATCTACGTCATCAATATAACCCCTACATGACTCATGTAACATCCATTAGTATGTTGACTAATAAAACAAAATTAAATTTTCTAAATAAAAGACACAACATGAGAACTAGATTTAATAACGTTGGATGACAATTAATCACATGTAAGCAGGTCAAATAGTTGACAAAATATTTAACACAGTAATGGTTCTATACACATTACAGAGATTAAAAAGTTTAGCTAACTTTGTTATAGGTATTGGTTTACTTCACAAAATTTTTGTACTATTCTAGAGAAGAATATCAATTTATAAAACAAGCTTAGGTGTTTAACTAGAAAATCATTACTAAAATTAAGAGCCCCCCCCCCCCTGCAGATAGGGCTAGCCACCATCAGTACCTATACTGAATTTCATCTTAAACTAAATTATAACTGGTTATAATTTACTGGTTAGTTTGGTCATACTTCACATCACAACAATTTCACTTTATATAAGGGACTAGAAATTGAAGTTAAGCTTTTCACCATGTTCTGTACTAAGACTGAAAAAGGTTGGAAATTAAACTATAGGAAATTAACCATCAGAAAAAAAAACATCCAAAATACATTAATGAAAAAAAACTAACTATTATAAATCAAATTTACCATTAAAGATGGATACAGCGCTGGGCTAACCACAACAGATACTACGCACAACCGACAGTGTAAGGGAAGCCAGTATCAAGTGATTGACTTCAGTTTAGGGATGAAGCTCCAGAAAAAGAAGGAAGAGTTTTTGAGCAACTCTCGGAACAAACAGCGGATCATAAGCTACATCAGGGAAAAACTCAGAGCCAAAGGATTTGAAGTTGTCTATGTGAAGGATGACGCTGACTATCTAATCCGGAAGACTGCCGTAACGAAAGCAGAAAACTCCGAAACAATAGTTCTTGGCAACGACAGTGACCTTCTGATTCTACTCTTGTATCACCTCCCACCTAATGCAAAAACACTTTACTTCGAATCATCAAAGACCGCAAAAGAAGGGATAAGACGGTTCTAGTGCCTCAACGAAGTACAAAAAAAAAATGATTGAAGCATCCAGGCTGCTTCTGGTAGGGCGCGCACTCTTGGGATATGACACGATCTCACGAGTTTTCTGACTTGGAAAGCAAGCTGTGCCACCTCTTTTGAAGAAGAGCAAAGTGTTCAGAAAAAATGCTAAGTGTTTCTGGATGAATTATCGTCCAGAGATGAAGTTATGAAAGTGGGTGAATATCTTCTCCTCAGTTTGTATAAAGCACGACCAAACGAAGATCTCACTAAGATGCAACACCAAATTTTCTTGTAAAAAGTTTCTTCGTCTAATGCCAGGGTGTTTTCTAAGCCTGAAAGACTTCCGCCAATCGAAGCTGCAGCTTCATTCCACTTCCAGCGAGTGCGCCTCCAGGTATGGAGGGACTACAAGTTACAAACTTTGACCAGTGTTTGCATACAGTAATGGTTAAAGGGAAGTGTACAGACGTTTTCAGGGGGATTTTTTTGGTTAGGATGAGGGGGTTACGTGGGGAAAACTTTCCATGGATAAATTTGTCATGGGGAAGAATATTTTCATGAAGGGGGCAAAGCATTTTCTAGCATTATTTAAAAAAAAACAATGAAAAAATAAATATGAAAAAGTTTTTTCAATTGAAAGTAAGGAGTGGCATTAAAACTTAAAACGAACAGAATATATTACGCATATAAGCGGTTCGCCTCCTCCCAATACCTCACTCTGTACGCTAAAGTATTTTAGTAACTTCAACTATTTATTCTACGGCCTTTTGTGAGTGGGCGAACCCTCTGGTATACGTAATAAAAACATACGAATATAGATGTCAGTTACGTAAGCTAATTCGTAAGTTACGTATATCTTTTACTAATGAAAACATTCGTAAAAAATTAAAACTTCTAGTTACCTTTTTAAGTACCCAAAAAATTGGAGGGCAACTGGGCCTCCTCCCCCTCCTTTTTTCTTAAAATCATTCGATCAAAACTATGGGAAAGCCATTTAGCCAAATAAATAAATATGCAATTTTCGCTTTAATTATTCATCTGCGGAGAGCCGAATCAAAACATTGATTAACTAAAAAACGTTAAGAAATTAAATTTAAAAAAAGTTTTTTTTTTAATTGAAAGTAAGGAGCGACATTAAAACTTAAAACGAGCAGAAATTACCCCTTATGTGAAAGGGGCTGTTCCCTCTTCAACGCCCTGCTTTTTACGCTAAATTTTTACTGTTTTAAAAAGTAGAGTTGAGAGAAAGAGTCAAACTTTTGCATAAAAAGCGGGGTTTTTCAGTTCAATGTGAAGTGCCCTGATTGCCCTACATGAGTCACCTACCAAATTTGCACCTACCGAATATTTTTTTTATCGAGTTGCAGTGACTGTTTTTTACTAAACAAAATTATGACGTCAAATTAGTAGAGAATCCCCATAGTCTATCTGCAGTCCTGTCAATTTATTTTGTAAGCCTAGATCAATCCCTATTCTCAAATTAGTTTGAAAAGATAGTATTTACATTTTTTCCTACCTATGCACATGAATACAGCCACATTTCCGACAAACACAAATTTTTCAGCCTTAAAAAGAGAAACGCCACTGGGAAAAGGTACATTGCTTAAAGCATTAAAAGGTATTAAATAGGTATTGCAAGGTACTAAGGTTTTATACTGGGTATTCCCAGGCTAGCTTTGCACCACTCTCAAGGATCCAGAGGGACGAGTTATATAGCAAAGCATGTCTTTCATCAATTTCTTGCTTTATCTTTCAAGATTAATCTATCATAAGAGTTCTAGGCAAATTACAGCTTCGACAAATATGCGTCTCCCATGACATAGGACATACACCACCATTGATAATGCTTCAATTTGACAAGAAAAATGAGTGCGATTCTTTGTACCGATAATCTATTACAATTGATAGTCACTCATTCTTAAGAAGATCTTTATTAGGCCTGTTCCCAAACTTGGATGGCACCTTTCTAAAACTATGTTTGTCTATTCCAGTGGTTCTAAAATAAAGCCTTACGAGTGACCTAAACCACTAATTAGACTCTGTTATTAAATCTAAGCATCAGATTTTATGCTGTGTGAATAAGAATTGAAATAAGTACGTGGGAGAATCTTTCTTATTTTGTCAATACTTATCTGTAGTATCGGGCCAGTAAAACTAACAACCTCATGAATCTCCTAGTTCAGACTACTTCCGGTGCCAGTTAATCTGAGTTACTAATGAATTCATTATCCCAGGCATTCACTTCTGAAGGGCCCAATGTAAGATTAATAAAAGAGCTCCGAAGCATTAAAATAAGAGCTCTGAAGTATTAAAATAAGAGCTCTCAAGTATTAAAATAAGAGCTCTCAAGCATTAAAATAGCTCTGAAGCATTAAAATAAGAGCTCTCAAACATTAAAATAGCTCTGAAGCATTAAAATAAGAGCTCGCAAGCATTAAAATAAGAGCTTTGAAGCATTAAAATATCTTGCCCAATGTCTATCGAATCTATTGTCCCTTTTGAATCTTCCAATTTTTAACTTCCTTTTGACTTCTTGATAAGGCTTCGATTAAGACTTCAATTAAAACTTCCTTTTGGCTTCTTGATAAAGCTTTGATTAAAAAGCTTCAAGCAGCATGGTGTAAAAAGGTTTGTCCTGACGTGTTCAAATTTTCTAAGCTCAAGTCACAAGTCTTTCTTTTTTTTAGAATCAGAGCCTCACTACCTGGGTCACTCATTTCTTCAAGAGGTTCTTTTCTTGAGGGTTCATAGTTAGAATTGTTTGCACCTGGTTCATCAAGTAATTGGACGAAAAACCCCTTTGCCTTGTCAGGTCTCAAATTACAGCTTCTTTCCTTTCTTTTTCCTCTGCCTTTCTTTCTTCTCAAATTTACAACTTCTCTGGGACTTTGGCTACTCCTTTTTTCTAAATGATCTTTTCTTGGCTTCAATGTGGTGGAAACAATTTCTGCTTCAACAGGGACTGAGGTGCTTGTACTATCCACAAAACTTTTATTGGGAGTTTTGATTCGTTTCATATCGATATCAATTTTATGATTGAAATTTTAGAATTTAATTGGAAATTTTTTTTTAGATAAGCTTAGCTTATACTAATAAACAAAAAAGGAAATGCAAATCAGCAGTCTAAAAAGTTCGCTGCCATCAGTAGCTCCAAAGCAACTTCAGGAGCGATCGGGAATTCAGGTATTTTGGTGGTTGAGTTGGTATGCTTGACCTTGTACTGAAAATAGCAGCACACCTTCTGAAGCACATGCGATGGAATTTCTCTAAAGTTCACTTCATTTGTTTCATTCTCAGAAAATTGGCCAGGTCCAATGAGCATAGTTTTTATTGTTCCACTAGTCAATGCATATTCTCATTTAATAATGAACTCATGTCCATCACAAGAAATTAGCTTAACATATGGTGAGTCGACCCCAACTAAGCCACCAAATGGCTCAAGCATTGGTTGATTTGGCTCACTTATTTCCACAGTGGTTGAGTTAACAACCTTAGAAACACAGTTATTCATAAACGAATTTTGGTTACGATCTTCAAATTTGTCAAACCTTTGGTAATCTTCTCTCATTCCTTAATGTTTTGAATTTGACAACCGATTTTCAAAGCCAATTTCTTTATAGAGTCGAAGAGGTAAGTATCCATATTTAGAGTAAATGACGTAAAGTATCCTTATCATGTCATATTTTCTAGAGTATGATGTCATACCACTGCGAATCAGCCCATGCTGCTACGGATAAATTATATATGGTTAGGTGTCTTACCATTTTGTAAATACCACCCTAACTTATTGGCCATTTAATGACTAGACACTGCATTTTTATAACTAGACTGTTATACTTGCAGAATTGCAGCAGTCTGTAGCCATTACAGTTTTCTTCTATTCCAAATTTACCTAGGTTAGTATACCATCTATCCTTATTTGTGCCAACCTGTGCGTTAAAAGCTCCACAGATGCTTGTTTAACAATAGGCGCGGATTAATCTGTCTTTTTAGGGTTGTATTCTTGAAGATTCACAATTATTAACCTAAATTTATCTTGACTACCGTGACAAAAGACCAGATAAATGGGCTTTCCGCGCAAATTCTTTCCAATTTGCATAATTTTCACGGGCCATAGGAGGTAGTTCTTGTTTTTAGCTAGTGTAACATCAAACTGCTTCAAACCCTGCATAATTAACAGTATCTTATTATTAGAAGTCGATAAAAGAGCAAAAAGACTTATCTTTAAGTGAGGGCCGAGCCTCACTAATGTATCCAAGTGGATTCTAATCCAACCTGTGCAAAGTCGGCTTAAAAGACTTTTCTGCGCATTACTGAGCAGTGCACGTCAACAAAGAGGGCCTACAAATTGCCAATTCCACGATAAATAATCTTCTAAAAAATTTCAGTCCCAATTTACAAAACTTATTTCGGTAATTGAAAGTTAATTCGTAACAACACATTTGAAGTTACACATTTGAACATGTTTAAGTTAGCTTGGATATTCATAGTAGTCATATGTTGAAATTCATGTTCTAGCCGAAGTTAAAAAAAAAAAAAAATCAAAAACAGGAATTACCTCAACTTCAACAAATCAAATGTTCCAGGCAATTTACTCAAAACCGCATATGATTTCTCTCTAGCAAGATTAAAATATCCTAGTTTCGTTAAAAACTAATATTCTGTTTGGCACATATTTTCACCTTTTTACATTAAAATTCTAATGATAATATTTTGTCTGCTTCTTTCTGGAGGTCAGTTTAAATTTCAAGTCCGATTTTTCAGAAGGGTTTATCGTAGACAAAGGTATATTGATTTATATGCACATCAGACTGAATAAGTTTTTGTTTCTTCCTGTGTTTCTTATTCAATGTGTCTCAAATGGGTCTTCTAAGGTTTCTTCCCAGAGCCTTATTAGCTATTTTATCTTTTTCGTGAGACCATAAGATTCTTGTTCAACTGTGTGGCGGTACAAGTACAACCCACGCCACATGAGACCTCATTTAGAAGCCAGTCTTTGTGATATATTAAAATTTTTTAAGATATTCCCTCGGTTAAAGATTAAACAAGTTTTCTTTAAGAAAAGTGTTTCATTTCAAATGATGACACGGTTCTACCCAGCGACAGTTCTAGTACCCGAAGACTGGAACTTGAAACTTTCTTTAAACGGTTATATACCGATTATACTTTAAAAAAAAAAGAGTCCAGATTCAAATAAAAAACGAAACTTCCAGAAAAGTTAAATATTATATAATTTTCCCTTCGAAAAAATGAACTTCATTTAAGGAAATATTACAGGTAGACCTATAATTTCTTATACTTTCTAAATTTGCATTAAAAACTTTTTTTTTAATTTTTAGTTCTCTCCTTAAAAATCGTCTCTTTCTTTATCTTTGGTAAGTCTGCTATAGCAATCGAATAAACTTTTTCAATTACTTTTGCAACGATATATGTGATGACTGTAAATATATTATTGAGACAAAGAATTTAATAAATGAAGTTTAAATTTAGGACATTTTTATTTTTACAACTGACCCATTTCTATAATTAAATTTGATAGCTCATATCTTAGAAATTATGGTACTGTATAGTTAAATTTTTTGGATTAATTACCTACAATCTAGCCAGTAAGGTGAATTTCAATATTGTATAGATTCTTTTCGTTCACTCCTGTGATAATCTCTGTAAAGGTTTTTCCTTTTTTCCCTTTTTTAAGTTTTTCTAGATTTCCTGCCTTTCAAAAGTTGACTCGGCGATTAACCCTAAACCACAGCTTATACCCACAGCTTACTATATGTATTACTAGTTTGGAATGTTGGAATACTAGCAAAGAATCTTTGAGAAGTGATTTGGAATTTTTTAAGTGCGTATAATTTCAACCAAACAAGTTTGCATTATTTGCAGCATCAGTTGTTGTCTGCCTTACTAATTGGCAGACTCTTTACTGCCTTACTAATTGGCAGAAAAGTTACTGCCTTACTCATGGCTAAGTGGTTGGCGCACTGGTTTGAGAATTCTATCTACAAGGGGGCACGTGTCGTAGCCAGTTATTTAATTTAGAACGGGGGTCGGTGATGTGACTATGTAAGCTCAGACAGAGTTGACCCAGCTCTTAATAGGTATCTGTATAATTTTGGGGGAGGTAAGCAGGAAGGGTGTGCGAAAGCACTGGATGGCTGGCCCCCAACTCCCCATTGCACTTCCTGGCTAAAGGGCCACGAAACGGAGAACAGCACCGCCGGTTTGGACCTTGAGGGTAAAGTTCCATCATACTTGCTTGTTTACTTAATAATTATAAGAAGCTTCATGTAAAAAATCCTAGTCGTTGTTACAAATTGCATTTTCTCAAAAATCAAGAATTGATAAAATAGACATTTTAGTTAGTGAAGTTATGAAAAGTTAGTGAAACTGCTGATCAATCTGTGCTTAAATGGAAAATACATTTGTAATTACAATTTTTAAATTAATCTTTTCTTAAAACATGTCCACAGGGAAAAGCAATGAGGAAAGGCTTGGACAGATTTTTTATATATTGATTATTATATTATGTACTATGTTATTTGTATAATATCCCCCCCCCTCCCAAAAAAGGGAAAAAAATCACATCGACGTTTCATGTTTGTGTGTTATATATTATATACCAGGTTTCGACAGCTAGAGAAATAACCCATTTTTTGAAGGAAATAGAAATTACAGGAAACCATATAAGATATAATTTCTTGTAGTCTCTTTTTTCTTCCCAAAGGAGATTATTTCCCTTGTTGTCAAATCCTGATATATTAGAAATCTGGAATGTTTCTTACTCGTTTATGCGTAGCATAGAAGTGCGGTCTTATTATGTGTGTTGGAATGTATATATATAAGACGCAAGATCTTTAAAAAAGGAATTCTCACAAAAATCACAACCAAGGCTCTGGGCTTATGAAATAAAATTTAAAGTCATTTTAAAAGTATTTTAAACAGTACAAGCAAATCTTCAACCTGAGTCAGAGTTAGAAAAGGGCACAAGTTCGAAAAAAAAGAAGAATACAAATTATCGAGGAAAATGATAACAAACAAAGAAAAAAACCCAGTATTTTGTCATTATAATGTCAATATTATGTTTTTGGTAGCTAAACTTGAATTTTCAGAAAAAAAGTTAGTTTTTAAGGTTAATTCCAGTGAACTAGGGGTGAAGTTGTTAATGGTGAGCTTTTTTTTTGCAGGCTTATTTGTGGTACCTGGTGATGCTTTAAAATCAGAAGCTAGTACTGATGAAGACTTGTCTATAGATGAAGGGAAAATTCCATCTTTTTGTGTTCTTCTCCATGCATATTTAAAGGTAGGTTTTCTTTCTGACTTTATGCCATTATTATTCCTACAAACTTGGCGCAGCGCAACGGTCGTCCGATCTGCAAGGTATGTTCCGCTGAAAAAGTTCCTTATCATAACTGCCTACAGTTATATCTACAATCTAACCTCTGTTTGAGGCTGCGACACTGCTTAGCTATTTTCGAACTAAAATTAAATCCAATATATCTGATTGACCTTGACCTTCGACCATTGACTTACCTATTGACCCTGAAAAAAAGTCTTTATTAGGATGAACGGTGCCCGTTTATCATGTGTACCAGGACACACTGCCGGAATTGTTTGTGATTTTTAGACAATAAAGTGTTCCGGTGCTCAACCGTCCACTCTGCTCCTTAGAGCTCTGGTGGGCTGCTGTAGAGTTATGGTCATTCCCAAAACTTAAGCTGGTAGTGAAAGAAGCATATTCTAAGTCTATTTGGACCCTCCAAACAGTTGCGAAGTTTTTTGGGACATTCAGACGGAAAACTTTTGTGACTGTTTTCAGCAGCTTTACAGTTTCCGTGGGTATATGGAGTCACTATGAAAAATAATTTCTGAGGAAACACTGGCTAAGCATGATAAAACGAATAAATTGTAAAGAAAAGCGAATGAGAATAATAGCAGCCAGTGAAAAATAGAAGTGAATTATACAAATATTTTGGTCGAGACCTCTTAAGTGTAGAAAAAAAAAATACTAAAGCTAAAAGAAGAAGATCCTTTGCAAGTAGCGATTAAAGGGTAACTGAATAAAAAATAGGATAGTTCAATCGTCCCTGCAGAAATACCCTTTTTCAGGGGAAAGGGGAAATCTAGAAATTAAGCTATGGAATATTTTCTGGATTGAAAGTTTGTCTCCTATTAATTCCAGTCCAGGAGACTGAAAATCACATCGAAATCGAAAAACTCTCTCATTTAGTAGCACATTTCCATCCTAAGCTAGGTCAGAGGGGATAAAAATCGTAATTTTAATCTGTGCAGTATTCACACACAAATGAACGCCAAAATGTCCAGAAAGACCGCTTAAAAACATCCAGAAAGGGGAGAAATCTCAAATTTTAATTTTCGCAATATTTTCTGGATTGTAAGGTCGTTTCCTATTAATTTCAGTTTAGGGAGACCGAAAATGCCATCAGAATCGAAATATCCTTTCGCCCTAATCGAGGTCAGAAAAGGGGAAAAATACCTTTTTTAATATTTTTTCAATCTGTACAGTATTCAATCTGAACTTTCATCCTCACAAACCCAAATCGGGATTTATGACTTTTTTCTTTTATTCTAAACCGATTTTGTCAAGAGTCCCCTGTTCACTGAAACCCCTCTTCTCCCGTTTATAATCAGCACGCAATGACCGCTATCTTAACTTTAAACTACTACTACTAGTAACTCACTGCAACAGCCAGCTCCATGAGGCCAACACAGATACACAGGCCCCTCCTCCATTCCCACACTTTAAACCCCGCACACATATAGACTGCTTAATCTAATGTTGTCTGAAAAGCAGAGAATGGAATAGGAATATTAGTCTATTGATAGTTCGCATTTGGCGTCGACAGAGGGTTTGAATCTGGTCGTTACGCTCAAATACGAGCTATCGACATTCCCACCTGCTCTGTTCGAGTCTCATGAAGCCCTGCGCCCGACAGATAAGGCTGCACTTGCAGCTAATAAATGGAAGCAGCAAAAAACTGAGGTTCAACTAATGCCACCACAAAGATACCACTATGTCATGGATGGTGGTTGGCTACTGGATTTGGTAGGATGAGGCACATTATCCACTTACTGAGAATTAGTTTCTTCTTGTGTAGCTTATGTACATAAATATTTCACTTTAGCGGACGTCATTTTTGCCTTTCATCAAACAAGGAAGGACAGATTACAGAAGGCGACAAGGCTCTTCTACGCTTGTACAGCCTTAAATCTGACGAACTCTTACCTGAACTCCGACACCGTCTGTTCATATCAAAAGTAGCCAGTGCGACTAGTTTTGTCCGCCCCGAATGTTTAGCAGCCACACCTGCTGCTACAAAGTACCACTACCTGCGTGTTTCATTTCAAATGATGACACGGTGGTGCTCAGCGACAGTTCTAGTATCTGAAGACTGGGACTTGAAACTTTCCTCAAACGGTTATGTACCCATTATGACTGTTTTACTGCCTGCTTCTGAAAGCTTTGTCAAACTGATTCACTGCAGCTATAAAGGTGATTGTGATGGCCTTCGATGGACTTGCAAAAGAGGGCCATTTTCTGCACTGTTACTTGTCATGGCACAAGCTGCCTCAACGCTCCTTTGGACCCAAATGATTTCGAAAACCAATATTAAGCAAAATTTTGTGTTTTATTCAAAAGCTTTTTGATCAAAACGGAGCCATAATTGAAGCATTCCTGTTTGCTCTTTTTTGCTTTATTTTTACTTTTAACATTTTTTACAATAATAACCGAATTTGTAAAATCCAGCAATGAAGTTAAAAATGACAAAGATTGAGAGTTGGGGTGAAAATCAGAGTGGGAGAGTCACGACAGACCTTAAAGAGAATTTGAAGAAAATCTTCTGTTTAAATTTGCATTCTGTAGCCGTAAAAAAAGAAGAAAGTTGCAGGCAATAGTATCCTTGCAAGGAAAATTCCACCACCCCCTCCCCTCTAAAGTCAGGTTGAGAATATTACAGAGACCCAATATTAGTTAATATTTGAGTTCATGGACGTGAAATTGTAATGAAGTACTGTTAAAAGAAGTAGTAGGCCAATGGCAAACAAAGATGTCTAGACCTTCCTCTGACCTCACTTGGGGTGGAAAAGGGGTACTAAATGATGCAATTGTTTAATTCTGATGTAATTTTTGGTCTCCCTGGACTTGAATTTATAGGGAACAACCTTTCATTCTTCCAATTACTTCACAAATTAAGATTCTGCTTTTTCATCCCCCTCTGACGTCGATTAGGGTGGAATCGGGGATTAAGGGACGAAATTTTTTAACTCTGATATCATTTCTGGTCTCTTCGGACTCTAATTAATTTAAAACGACGTTTTAATCCAGAAAATATTGCAGAAATTGAAATTCGAGATTCCCCCCCCCCCCTCCCATTTCTTTTCCCTGGAAAAAATACCCATTTCTGAACGGGTGATTTTGGTCGCTTTTGGATATGCTATTGAGTAAATTTTTTGAACATTCTGGTGACATCATTGGAACAGTCAAAACCGTATTTTTACTGGAAATATAAGAATTTGAGTATATCTTTGAAGGTACTTCTCATTGTGTGACGAAGTACTCATGATTGTAAAGAGGTCATAGGAAAGCTCCTAAAAAATATTTTTAATTATTTTTTTGCAAAGAAATATGTGAGAAATCGTATTTTATTTGCGTATTTCTTTTTCAGCTAAAGAAGTAACTTCTTAAGGAAACAAGGATCTCTATTACTAATGTGTATTGAAGGGATTTCTGATTCACCAATGACGTCAAAACAGTTTAGACTCCGGCATGTTGGTGCGAGCTTTAAAAACAATAAATTATAAAAAAGAATTTACTATGCATGGTTCTTGGAAGAAAAGAAGGAAAGGTTTGAAGAAACTAAAATTTCAAGAATTAGCTCCTGGGCCCAGGGAATATTAACGTAAAAATTGTAGCCCAGTATAAATTATAGCACAATCGGACGACGTTAACACCGTATGAAGATTAGCTTCTCTGCGCTAGGAAATCTTAATATATAAATTGTAGCCCGATCAGACGATATTGTAGGGGATAACAAAAGTTGACGTGTCTAATCTTCCGGATAGATTTTTCTGCTACGGAAAATTTTGAAAGAATTGAAATTTAGCCTATTTTGTAGGTAGTCCTTCACCTTAAAATGCAGTGCTGTCCATATCTCTCCGCCTTCTGAAAGTCAAAATCGGTTAAAGCTGCCGTACGTCGCCTCTTTTGGGAAGTACTACCGTACTCCTTTGCGCAATGTATTATAAACAGTCATTTTTTCTTTGAAAAAAGGATAAAAAAATTTAAATCCTAGCCAAACTTTAAGGAAAATAAGATTTCTCCTTAATACAAATATGTTTAAAGTTTTACTGCTAAATTGCGGCACACATTTTCACTAAAGTTTCATGCCTTCTAAATGCATTCCTTACAAGTATATTTAAATTTGATATTTGTGGCAAAACTTTCAGGAACATTAATCGACAATGTTTAAAGCAATCTTAAGTAGATTAAGTCAATCTAAAGCCAGCACAAATTATCACAAACAGGACTGTGGCTACCGTCCTCTCAAACCGCCTTCTTTAAGGCCATTTTTATGTGCTTTAATAAAAACTATATATTTATTTCATAAAGTTATGCTTTTTGACTTTTTTTTTCATAACAATAAAAGTGCAAAAACTCATCAGGAAAAAAATTGTTTGTATATACGTTTTTCACTGTCATTTATAGTTTTCCTATCTTAAAAAGCAACGTAGTTAAAGCATTATTCTTTTCCTTTTTAAATCCTTAATTTATGACCATTTTAGGCTCACTTTGTTTTCTCATAGTATTTTATGTTTCTTTAAAGTTTGACCTTAATTCCTGCTCGTTTTAAGTGTTACTATTGCTTTTTAGCTTTTTTCGAAAAGGAATTCTTTTATTTTATTTTGTTCAGATAAATGGTTACTAATTTACTGTTGTTTTGTATGAACGCACATATGATAAGTGCGGTGCTTTTCTAACATTCGGAAATTCTTGTTCGGATAAAGAAAAATGCCGAAGGAAAATGGTTCGTTTAAAAAAATCCCCGACTTATGATCACGGAAAAAATGATTAAATATTGTTTTGGGCGCATTGATGACCAAAACTGAAGGCGAAAAAACAATATAAAGAGATGATTACAAGATTCTCAGATTCAGCCTTCACATTGTCTTAAGCTAAAAAAAAAAAAAAATGAAATGAAAAAAAGCTATCCAGGATTCAATGACTCGATAATTTTCTTTCTTCTCAATAATTTCAATAATTTATTGGAAAGTATTCTCTAAAATTTCTCATAAAATTTTTCTAATAGTTAGTAAATATCCGTTTCCAAAGTAAATAAACCCTTTAACTAAAAGATAAGTAAATTTCCACATGTCCTGATAAATCGATTTCAACAGTCATGTTTTTTATTGGTAGAAAATATGGCTGCATTTTGTCAAGTTGCTGATGATCGGTTTGGGGTTATCTTTTCTCGGGCCGATAATAAAAAGAAGTCAAATCTCATGCTCGGCCTTCTAGAACCAGGTATAGTTACCCAAAGGTTTGTCAAACGTTAGTTTTTATTTACTTAGAAATGACAAAAAGTAGTACATTAAGAGATTTTTTTTTCTAGTGAGAATAAAAATGAGAGAGAAAAAAAGTAATAAAAAATGAAAAAGATTGTAGACACTAAAAATGTTGTGACTTATCGCTAAATCCTTGGCCTGGTAAGAAAAGAAAAAATAACTGTTGCAGTAAAAGGACTGCGTACAGGACAAAGATCATTTACAATGATGATTAAACTTATTATATCGGATGTCCCAGAGACTCTTTAATCTTCATGGCTGCCGCATGCAGGCCTCAAGTGCTTGACTTTTGCAAAAAAAAATTGCATCGTCAAAACTTTAGTGTAAAAATGAAAAAAAAAAACACACACACCTCATTTTTCTGGAATGCGGACAAAACAATACGTTTTTATTTCCTTCTGAAGCATTTGATTTATATATGATACGAGGTCTACTGCTGTAGCTGTCACAGGTTACGTATATCTGGATAATAAACGGTCCGGTCACAGTTGCAAGAGTCTTCTGGGAGGGAGGGGGATTGAAAAAGAACGCAAAGGTATTCTATGAATAATACTAGAAATTTTTTCCAAAAATAATGATCTTAAGATTTTATAGATGTGGAGTTAATTCCCCTCCTCTTTCCCATGCGCATATCTGAGTCCATCCTACAACTAAAATAAGCATTAGGTGAGATTTTGTTCATTTTTAATTCACACCCAGGCCTGGATTTACCAATAAGCCCACCAGTCCCGTACCTAGGGGGCATACAATGCCTAGGGGTGCAATAAATTATAACTGATTGATTTTTTTCTTTAAAAAAAACGGGACTGCTTTGATTCATCGTCAAAGTGCCTGGTGCACTCCGCCGCCGCGCTGCCTTTTCACAGAAAATTGATTTTAAAACAATACAGGAATTCCGTGGCCACTTATAAATTGTCAAATGTATCCCAAGAATGGTAGCTATGAGTTTGGTATCATGCCTGCGTGGGCGGGGGAGGTTCAGCCTAGAATTGCACAAAATAAGTGCATTTAAATAAGCAGGAAACTGAATAAGTCAGGATTTGCTAAGCAGAGCAACCTTGATGGGCTACATATCTATAGAACAAGTAACGCTTAACCATGACAAAATACAGATTTGTAGGAAATAGTCTACTGCAGATGAACTATTTCAAATTCAAGATGACGGTGTATCAATAAAAAAAATAGGATCTACCACTCTTCAATGCTCCGATTTCTTGTATTTTTCAAATGAAAAAGTGAAGATAAATACAATAAAGCAAACAAAACTGAAATTTAAGAATATTACTCTCTTGTAGCTGTTTTTAACGGTACCAATTTTTTCATTATATTAGCGTTCTAAATTTTAAAAGGATATTTAGAACTTAAGCACCTTTCTTCCAAATAAACTAGTACTTTATAACTCTTCCTTCTTTTAAAGTCTCCAATTTTTGTTTTATTACGCTAAGCCTAGTTCCTCGTAGTTTAGAATATAAGTGCTCTGTACCGTATTGTTCACCCCTTGCCAATCAAATGTCGACAGTCTCTCTCCAGACTTCTTCTTTAATTGGGGTTGATGAGGAATGGGAAATTTCGTTGCTACTCCTCGTCTTATGTCAGAGCTTGATTCTTTTAAAGGGGTGCTACTCCTACTCTAAATACTAAACGTTCCTGTTGCTCCTTATACTATTATTGCACAAAAAAAGAAAAGAAACTTCCTCATGCCATACAATGTATCAGGCATAACTGTGGTTATGTGTGGTTATGTGAAACTTCCTCATGCCACACAACGTATCAGGCATAAGTGTGGTTATGTGTGTCTATGCGGTAATCATCAATCCTAATTTAAATGGCTTGTAGAAATATAGCAATGGTATTCCTGTATTAAGCAAAATATGCTGACAGGAATAAAGAATAACATAAATATTTTGTTTGTTAAACATTATCATGTTATTAATTCCATATGTGTGTCTTTGGGCTTTTTAATCTGTTTAAACTTTCGTGTGATTTCAAAGCTATTGGAAAATTGTAGTTGTGAGTCATGGAAGAATTGATAGATGTGTCATTTCACATTGAAAAGCCAAAATTCTAAATAAACCAATAATTAATTCACCATTGATGCTCTATCAATAGGATCAAAGAGTGTTCCTAGGTATGTTGACATGAACCTACTCGGTCCACTTAGTGATTTGCCTTCATTAGAAAATCCTTCTTTTCCTGTGCGACCATCAGAAAAAAGGAGCTATGCCACTAATGTTGTTACTTGGTCCCGTCCTGGTTCACTTCAAGCTGATGTACAAAAAGTTGTAAGACATGCTCGGAAACTCCCTGAAAAAAGACATAATTTTTATAAGGTGAGAAAGACAGCTCTCTAACTTGTTTGTCAATAGTAAGAGTGAGGAGAAGGATTGTTTCTTGGCCTAAGGCGCCAAAGTGCTGTGCCGAATTGTCATTAGTAGTAGTGGTAGCAGTTTGGATACGAAACGCACCAAAAACTGCAAAAATTCACATCTTAGAGGTTAAGGAAAACCTATCCAGGGCATTGGATAATACTAATGTAAATGGAGGCAACAGGTAATAGCATTGGTTCCGGGTATCCAAGCATGTTTGCTCCTCCTGTTATGTCACCTTTTTGGGCAAAAGGAAATTAGTAAGAAACAATCCCAGGTTTTAATAAGCACTGATTAGAAGCAAAGAACGAAATGCATAAATTCGCTAATTCGTTTGCCCTCTTGTACACACATATATCCTAGCTTTTATTTTATAATATATTGATTAATTAAAAAGTCATGATATTTTAGCTACTTGAATGTTGTGAATTAGTATTTTCCAATTCGTTAATTCCATAGTTATGAAAAGAAACGGCATATGTCTGGCTGCAATGTTATATCATTTTATAATCGGTGGAAAAACAGGTCATTAAGAAGTTTGAAATAATTGACTAATGATTTAATAAAAAAAAAGGATTAGCGCAAGTTTCTATGTAAGATAATTTTTACAATGGGTTTTTAAGGTTTGGCCCAAGGATTTTGCCTACTATTTACTCTTTATTAGAAATCGATGTACTTTCTAAACAATTTTTCTGTTCATTATGAAAAGAAAATCTGAAACTTTTCAAACTACTCGAAAATATCTGTGGATGTGAATTGTATTGTGACAATCAATGTAGTTTTATGATTTTTAACACGGCTTTCATTTACATCAAAGAGTTTGTCTTTTAATTTCCATTCTTTTTAAAATGGGTCTTAATTCCTTAGCTTTCAAAAAAGAGGAAAAAAAGACTTATAGAAACTTGGACTGGTAATATTTGAAGCAATCTACTTAGTCCTGATTTGCATATTGATATAATCTTTTAGAGAAACCTGTTACTACGAGCATGAGTTAGGCCTTCGAAGCCCCATGAAGGCTAAAGTATACTTTGTGCGAAATTGAAAAATAAAGCAAAATTGAAAAAGAGGACAGAATACTAATGAAATTTAAAAGAAAATAAAATAGACATGAAAATGATTTCTGACAATTAGCACAGTCTTACTATTTTAAAAAACCCTTGTTTTTCACTGTTTTTCTCCTTAGACGACAAATTTTGATGCACAAAACCAACTAGTCAAGCAAAACTTTCATTCTAATCAATCAATTAAGTCATCAATAATGTGCAAGCGATATTCTTTTCTTTTGTAGGAGGGGGGGGGAGGTATGTCATAACTGTTTTTGGTGACTTTTGTTCGTTTTAAGGTTGAATTCTTTGTTCAATGTAATTTCCCTTCGGGTTGGTTTCATTTCTTCTGTGTTGTCGTTTCTGGTTGTTTTAATTTTGGTGTGAATAATTGGCCCTCTTAAGTTATTCGTGGAAAAACGGTGTTTGCCTTTTAGCTTGTTCTGTAGCCTTTTTAGTTGACATACTGTTGTAATATTAACAGCGATAATG
The DNA here is from genome assembly GCF_032884065.1 of Artemia franciscana. Lineage (NCBI taxonomy): Eukaryota > Metazoa > Arthropoda > Branchiopoda > Anostraca > Artemiidae > Artemia > Artemia franciscana. The sequence goes on along the minus strand of NC_088875.1, from coordinate 18,167,396 downwards.
GCAACAGTATTAACAGTAGTAAAACAAGCTCTATGGAATGGGTAAAAGAGGACGAAAACATTGACAGATATTAAAAGCTTTGAAAGCCATTTGAAATAGGAAAGTCATATCTTAAACTTCTTTATTTTAATCTTAGCCTCAAATTTACAACCAACAACCTCTTATTGGAAATCAAACATTATTTGTGTAAAAAGTAGGCTTCTCAGATATAGGTTCATTAAGAAACCCTTAAATATCTACTCTAGGGGAAATATAATGCATTTTGATATATATACTTGATATATACTTTGATATATATATATATATATATATATATATATATATATATATATATATATATATATATATGTATGCAATATATACTTAGCGTTTCGATTTAGGGCTGTCATACCACGCTTTTAATGATTAGCATATAATCGTTTAACACAGTCTCTAAATTGTCTTGGAACGACCGTTTGTCCAAAGATGTAAAATATGTCTATGGTTCTGAAGGTAGAGGTCGCGGGATGGCACACGGGACAAAAGGCCCAACTTGCACCACAAGAGAAACAATTTAAACGTTGTTGTATGACTTTGGTTTCAATAATGCGTAACATGTCTCCTGTTCTACAAGAAGCTAATTTATTAATGAAGGTTTTGTTTAAAACTAGCTATTTGCATAACAAGGGGTTCGGAATCAAGGAGCTGCAGACATGTCTCTGGTCAAAATTGTAATTTAACCCTATAGCTCTGATCAAAAAATCCTTAAATAGCAATTTTGATGGAAATCAAACATCACGCGTGATATATGTACTTCTATAGTTTTTTTTTATTGAGGACACTCATCGAATCATTTAAGATTTTACCGTTGACCCATAAACAATCACTATTCAAAGGAGGTGCAGCATGTCTATGTTTATTAACATAGGTTGTTGGGGTGCCGGAGAGTACAAAAGTTCTGGAAAAGATGGTTGATCGGAGTGCAGTTGGTTTCGGTAGAAAAAGGTGCTAAAATCTAGAATTTGTGATTGAATCAGCCATACCCTAATTTTCGGCCCCCTACCCTCCCTGCTTTTTACGTTAAAGTTCAGCTTGTATTTTGTGAATTGAATAATTTTCTGTGTAATAATCATTAACCTAGACGAAAACAGGGCCGTATTCAGGTGGATAAGATTACCAATGTGGCCCCCTTCCTCGAAATATTCTTTTGACTTATAAATTGATCGTAAGATACAGGTAAAAAATACTCCTACTAAAAAAAAAGGATTTCAGTGACTTTAAATGGTCTTCAAAATGTATATAATAATAAAAAAAAGAAAACTCATTTGAGATGGTTAGACAAAGTTTACGCTAGGTAAAATCCATCCTCTTCATTTTTTTGGTACACTTCATCCTTCCAAAAAATATTTTGGTAACCCTATTCCCCCTCCGAAAAAAAACTGGATGGGGTCGTTAAAAAAAGCATTACCTCTTGAATTTTATGATTTAAAGGTTAAAAATACCTTAAAAAGTTGAGGTAGAATGATTCTCTTTTGTTTGTTTTAAGCTCTATGTCATTTTAATTTTTAAATTTGTTAATCAAACAGTTTGTGGTAATGAACTATAAGTAAGGAGTGACGTAGGTCAATAGTAACCAAAACTTTAAGAAACCGAGCCTTGAGAACAATAGATACATCAAAAGAATCGAATTTTCATGCTGATTCAAAACATACAAAATTTATCAAATTTAATGTTACCCGTCAACATTTACGAGTCTGAGAAAATTTGCTCAATTTTTGAGAAACGGGAGAAAAACCCCAAAACATCAACTGACCTTAATAAACTTCACATCATCAGTTTCAGCATATTAGCAAACCTTACTGAAGAGGTTTCAAGCTACTATATAAAAAAGTGTGAAATTTTGCATTTTTTGCTAGAAGAAAGATCACGGATGTGTGTTTGTTTTTTTTTTTTTTTTTTTTTGTATAATTTTCCCAGGGGTGATCGTATCAAACCAATGGGGATAATATGACTCCCCCATAGGCTCCGGGGAAAGGGTTGTAAGGCATAAAATATACCCATTGTTTACGTCAAAAATATTTTTCATCGAGGATAGAATTGTCCGGAGGGATCTTTACAGGGAGGGGGGTATTTTACCTTGGAGGAACTTTCTATGGAGATGTTTTCCGTGGGGGTAGGGAATTTTTCATGAAGCCTTATGTACTGGTGTTATTTGAAACAATCAGAAATTAAATTTAAAAAAAAAGTTTTTTCAATTAAAAGTATGGAGCAATATTAAATCTCAAAAAGAACAGGAATTAGTCCGTATATGAAGGGGTTGCCCCCCTTATTAATACCTTTTTTTTATGCTTAAGTTTAGCTGTTTTTCACAGTTTCTTAAGAACAACTCCTGAAACACTAGGGCCGTTTACTTAGAATAAAAAGCTTTTCTAAAAGTGCTAAAAAACTTCAGCGTGAAGAGCAAGGTATTGAGTAGGGGGGCAACCCCTTCATATACGGTTGAGTTTTGATGTAGCTCCTTACTTTTTTTGTTGAGATTTTTTTATATTTAATATGAAAAGAATTCAGTCCGGAAAGAATATTGAAGTCGTTGTGATTTAGCAGTTAAAATCTCAAGTGTTAATCCGGGATGTGTTATCTGTTAGAAACCAAGTTGATGCGACATACAGCAAAAGTAAAAAAATTACGCTATGACTATGAGCTAATATTATCTTTTTTGCTAGGTATTGATGGAAAAAAAGAAGATATTCACTGGTAGGTTTCGTAATTTCTACTGAAAAAAGCAAAGCTGGGTTATCAGTGAAACATGAATATCAAACAGTTCGTGGTAACGAACTGTAGTAAGGAGCAACCCGGCTCGATAGTAACCGAAACTCTAAAAAATAGAATTTTGATACCAATAGCTACATCAAAAGAATTGCATTTTAGTGCTGATTTTAAATATATAAGTTTTATCAAGTTTAGTCTAACTCATCAAAAGTTACGAGCCAGAGAAAATTTGTCTTATTTTCTAAAATAGGGAGAAACACCACTAAAAGTCATAGAATCTTAACGAAGAACCACACTATCAGATTCAGCGTATCAGAGAACCCTATTACAGAAGTTTCAAGCTGTTATCTACAAAAATGCGGAATTTTGTATTTTTTGCCAGAAGGCAGATCACGGATGCTTTTGTTTTTTTGTTGTTGATTTTTTTTTCGCCAGGGGTGATCGTATTGACCCAGTAGTCCCAGAATGTTGCGGGAGGGCTCATTCTAACAGAAATGAAAAGTTCTAGTGCCCTTTTTAAGTGACCAAAAAAATTGGAGGGCACCTAGGCACCCACGCTAATTATTTTCCCAAAGTCAACGGGTCAAAATTCTGAGATAGCCATTTTATTCAGCGTTTTATTCGAAAAACCTTATAACAATGTCTTTGGGGACCACCTACACCCCCAGAGTCCCTGTGGGAGGGGCTACAAGTTACAAACTTTGACCATTGAATACATATAGTAATGGTTATTGGAAAGTGTACAGACATTTTCAGGGGGATTTTTTGGTTGGGGGGAGAGGTTGAGAAGAGGGGGATATGTTGGGGGAACTTTCCATCGAGGAATTTGTCATGGGGGAAGAAAATTTCCATGAAAGGGGCGCAGGATTTTCTAGCATTATTTAGAAAAAAAAACAATGAAAAAATTAATATGAAAAGTTCTTTCAAATGGAAGTAAGGAGCAGCATTAAAACTTAAAACGAACAGAAATTATTACGTATATAAGGGGCTCACCTCCTCCTAAGACTTCGCTCTTTACGCTAAAGTATTTTTAGCAATTTCAACTATTTATTCTACGATTTTTGTAATTCAGGGGTCACTCTTAATGAATTGGAACAAAATTTGAGCTTTAGTGTAAATAGCGAGGCACTAACGAGGGGGTGAACCCCCTCAAATATGTATATAAGTTACGCATATCTTTTACTAATAAAATCATTCGTTAAAGATTAAAAGTTCTAGTTGCCTTTTTAAGTAACCGAAAAATCGGAGGGCAACTAGGCTTCCTCCCCCACTCCTTTTTTCTCAAAATCATTCGATCAAAACTATGAGAAAACCATTTAGCCAAAAAAAAATATATGCAAATTTCGCTTTAATTATTCCTCTGCGGAGAGTCAAAATCAAAATATGAATTGATTCAACAACGTTCAGAAATTAAATAAAAAAACAAGTTTTTTTTAACTGAAAGTAAGGAGCAACATTAAAACTTAAAACGAACAAAATTTACTTCGTATATGAAAGGGGCTGCTTCCTCATCAACGTTCCGCTCTTTACGCTAAAGTTTTTTACTGTTTTAAAGAGTATAGCGTAAAGAGTGGGAAGTTGATGAGGAAGCAGTTTTTTACTGTTTTAAAAAGTAGAGTTGAGAGAAAGAGTCAAACTTTAACATAAAGAGCGGGGCGTTGATGAGGAAGCAGCCTTTTCATATACGAAGTAATTTCTGTTTGTTTTAAGTTTTAATGTTGCTCCTTACTTTCAGTTAAAAAAACTTGTTTTTTTTATTCAATCCCTATCAAATAGCATCGAACATAAATAAGACTGTAAGATTATGTCAGTCTCTGGGAAAGATCATCAGCGCCATCTAATATTTCAGAGTAAAACCTAAGGCTGCTTGTGAAAACTTGCAATTGGATGTACCTAAGAATTGTGTCAGTGTATTAATGACTTGGTTTCGACGAAATGAATTTTATAAAACTAAATTGAATATATAATTAGAGACTGTAACGAATGTGATATTGATTTCCCTTGCTGATATTTGTTCTTGGCCTTTAACTATATTTATTAACTGTATTTAGTCTAATATCTATGGGGGTTAAAAATTCAAAAAATAAAACCAAATTAAGTCAGAAAATCAACTTGATTTTAGTTGTTTTTTTTTTTGTCTTTCTATACTTGCCATTACTATACGGTATGTAGTGTTAGGAACCATGAGAACGATTCTCTAGCTTGATGCAGTAATGTTAGCCGATTAACTATTTTCCTCTTGCAGGAGCAGAATAAATTGAGAAAGGCAGCCTAAACCTTGGGATCTAATAATTTACTCGATAGTCTTGCTTCTCTTCTGGAACGAGAAGGACAGATCTTAAGGGGATCGGCTCATCCTGAGGCCAGCTTGCAACTAGGTCATGCTGTTCAGCAACTCAAACTTCCTTCTGGGAAAGATCCACGACACACTAGTATTGAATCTATGCTTTCTGCTACGCATATTAATAATAAATTAACTTTTTTTTATACATTATAATTTTGACAGATGAGCATTGGAAAAATCAAGGTTGTATAAATCTGTGGCTCGTATAAAAGCGTGAAAATGCCAAAAATTTTGCCTAAAAATGTGAGACAAAAATATTAACAAATCTAAATGTTATTATTTGAGTTTTTACTCAATAGTAACCTTTAAAGCAAATGGACTCCATAATCAAATAGGTTTTTCAGAAGCACAGGCTTAAGTGAAACAAGAACTTAATTTATGAGAGCGAAGGGAGTGAACGAAGCGGTTGGCAGCGGCACGAATTTCCTGGGAGAATCTCTTTTGGCGTGTAAAGAACTAAATCTGTTTCCAAGTATTATGCCAAATGAATTTTACGTTTTATCTATTTGCTTTGATTTTGTGGTGATAGCCCACGATTTATCATTATCATTTTTATCATATTTATCATTTTTTGTTTCTTTTCAACATTGATATTAGTTTAGATGAGATTCTTGTCGAAAGTTTAGGTTTGTCTTGTTTCTTGTTGCCTTAGAGGGAAAGGACCCTAAAATTATAAGCAAAAATAAACCAATATTTATGCAGGATTGTACCCAATATTTATATTCTATGATTGGGGGTGGGGAGAGGCATATGTTTTCACATTTTGAGTGGGAAACTAGTTTAAACTAACACTTACCTACTTGAGGTAACTTTACGTTTTCCCATGTTTTTCTTCTATACTATATCCATTATATTTTTAGCTCTTAATATGAATTAGAAAAATAATCAAAAGCCTTTGAGTTTAACTAGTAATCAACTGATGGTATTTAGATTGCAAAAACCCAAGTTAAATGAATTGGGTGGAGTGAGGCAGATGGAAAGAGGTGCCCAAATCACACCATCGCATTCAGCGTATCAGAAAACTCCACTGTAGAAGTTTCAAGCTCCTATCTACAAATATGTGGAACTTCGTATTTTTGCAATAAATCTGAAATTTTGCAATAAATTTTGAAATAAATTTGTAAAAAAAAGAAACCTGCAGGTGTTGCTATGTATGTGAGGAAAAATTATTTAAGTCGTGTTTCTTATTTCAACAATTCTTCATTTACATTCGTAACACTGGTAAATTGTTTTTCATTTCAAATAAAATAATACGTTCTATTAAGCGCCCTAGGGAATCCAAGCTTTACACATATTAATACACTCTTGGGTCACATCAGGGGCTTAATTTGTTATAGGGCAACTGCCCCTTCTAGACGCAAGTTTGTCACCACACCTCAGTTTGCCCCCCACCCAGCTGAGATTTAGTTTCCGCAAAAGATCTTTTCAAAACTAAGATAAGTCTGCATAATTGAAGTATCCAGAGGTCAGAAAACAGGTCAGTTTTCTTTAGTATATCTTTGCCTTTATGGTAATATATGTTTTGATTTTTCACTTGATTTGGAAAAATTGGCTCCAACTTTGCCCCCCCCCCCCCGCAGGATTTGACAACATTACCCCATTGGGTCATAGCCCAGACAACTTTGGGAACAACTGCTCTAAGCCAATCCTGAGATATGGTATTGCTTATAGACCTTTTTAACAGCCCGAGTCCATATAATGTGTTTTAGTTTAGTTAAACACAATTTTCATTTAAAGTATACTAAGCAGCCAGAACAAGCTTAGTAAATTAGCGAATAAAAAATTACGATTTTGCACAGTAAATAGTAAACGTATAACTGCTTATCTTTTGGAAAAGTTGGGACATGGTTGGCCCATTGCAGGTACAAGCACGTCCCATCACACTTAACTAAACTTCGATCATTTGCTTCAGTGTATTTGATAATCCGACAAGTGATAACCCTATGAAAGCTTTAAAAACAATCTAAATGTAGGAAATCATAGGCACCGCAATAGCACTGTCTAAGTAAACAGCGATGAGGGCACAACGTATTTTTTTTTCTGACCAGGGTGCTTCCTATCAAAACTTTGAAAAATTGAAAGTTCTAGTGTCCTTTTTAACAGTCAAAATTGTTAGGAGGGCAACCAGCCCCCTTCACGCCCATCATTCCCCGAATATGTAGAATACAAATTTTGTGATAGCCATTTTATTCAGCATACTTGAAAGGTCCAGTAATTATGTCTTTGAGGATGACATCCCCCTCCCCATTACCCTCAGGACAAGGGCTATAAGTTATATTAGTTGCCAATTGTTAACATTTTAACGTTTTTATGGAAGGGGTGACAGTATATACTTCGGAGGTGGCTCATTCAATTAGAAAGCATAAGTACTAGTTTCCTTTTTAAGAGTCAAAGTGATCAGAAGGTAACTAGCCCCCCCCTTTACGCGTCCTCTTTTTCCCAAATGCATCTGATTGAAATTTTGGGATAGCCATTTTATCCAAAACAGTCTAAGGATCATATAACAAGGCCTTTGGGTTTAAAAAAACTAAAAAAAAAAAAAAAAAAAAAACTAAAAAAAAAAAAAAAAAAAAAAAACTCAGAACCGGGGGTCAAGGGTTGTAAGTTATGCCTTGAACGCATATAAGTATTTTTATGGAACGGGTAGTTCTATATAAATAGATAAATTCTATATAAGTATTTTTATGGAACGGGTAGTTCTATATTAATAGATGGTCGTATAAACTTTGAATAGGGTTTATTTGATTGGAAATTGGAAGTTATAGTGCCCTTTTTAAGAATCGATTTTGAAATAAGAGGAACCAGCTCCCATACCAATCATTTTCCACAACAGATGTCTAATCAAAATGTTGGTACATCCATTTTCTTTAGTATTGTTGAAAGATCAAGTAATTATGCCTTTGGGGGTGTCAAACCCCCAACAGCCTTCAGGGCTGGGGCTGTAAGCTAGGCAATTCGTTCATTGTTTAATTGTAATAAATGCTATTGAGAAAAATATGCATGTTTCACCTTTACTTTCCAAAAAGACAAAGGGCACTCAGGTGAGCCTTTAAGAGAATATTGAGGGGAGTGTTGAACTAAATCAAAACACGTTATGTGCATAAAACTGTCAAAAGGGTGGGACTCAGAAATGACTGTGCATATTAATTTAGAATTTTCCGGAAACGATAAGGGAGATAATCAATTAACCAAAAGGCAATATTTGCCAACTACTACTACTACCACCACTAATGCTACTACTACTGCCAAAACTACTGCTTCAGTAGCGAGTACTACAAAGGCTAAGGATATTGCAATAAATATCTGAGGTAACGTTTAGAAGAAAGTTGAACAAAATCAAAACATACTATGTGAATACAGATTGCTGATATGGGCTTATCAGCAATATTTTCGGAACGGCTTACAGTATCAAGAGGAAACTTCCGGGTTATTATGAGTGAGATTTTTGACTGGCCGACAGGCAACATGTACCTGCGCCTACTGCTTCTACTACTGTTCCTACGACTACCACTACTGGTATGATTCTAGTACAATTAAGGCTGCTCGTATGAAGATGATTGTATCTCAAAAATTGATTTGGGTATTAAGTTGGAACTTTCAGAGAATACTTATAGGTGAAGACGAATTGACAAAAAGGTAAGCTGTGCATGCCACTACTAACATCATTACCACTTCTACTTTTATTAATACTACTACTACTAAACTGCTCCAACTGCTACTTCAATTGCAACACTTGTAAGACTTAGAGTAATAAGATGAAAACGATTTCAAAAGGGCCCATTAGCAATATTTTTGGAACGGCTTACCATATCAAGGTTAAACTTCCGGGGCATCATCAAGGGGATATTCAACTGACCTAAAAGGCAACGTGTACACGCTACTACTGTTATTAATACTACTCCTACTACTACTAATATAACGCTAATGTTGTTACTACTTTTCCTACTACTACCACAACCTACTGTGATGCTAGTACTATTAAGGCTAAGTCTATGGAGGTGAAAATTTTAGAGAATATTGAGGGTAAATTTGAACTAAATTAAAAGACAATGAGCTTATTCAAATCGTCAAAAGAGTGTATCTGAAGAATATATTTGGTTATTGAGTTAGAACTTTCAGAGAATCCTTAAAGGGCCAATTGACTAAAAGGCAATATGAGCACGTTTTTACCAGTACTACTACTACTGCTCCGTTTACTAGTTCTACAGCTATTATTACTGTTACTCCAATTACTGCTTCTATTGAAGCAACTTTTAAGGCTAAGAACCTTAAGATCAAAATTTCAAGAAGTATATGAATGTACAGTTATCAAAATGACATATCAAAAATTTCACAGCAATGGCTAATTGTTTAAGTTGACAATTCCAGGACCTGATGAAAGGGATGTTCGACTGACCAAAAGGCAATATTTTAATAGTTCTACTCCTACTAGTGCTATTAATATTACTGCTAATACTAACACTACTACTGTGACTAATATTACAACTCTGCCTAAAGGTATAAAGGTGGAATTTCCAGAGATTTTTTTAGAGTTGAAGGTGAACCGTATCAAAATACACTGTCTGTATGCAGGTTGTCAAAAGGGCATATCAGCAATATCTCAGGAACAGTTTTGTGTGTGAAGTTGAAACTTACAGTGCTTGTTGTGAGGGATGTTGAACTAAACAAAATACAGTAATTGAATCCCAATACTACTACTTCTACTCATACTACTACTATACTGTGATTACTAATTCTACTATTACTACTAAAGGTAAGGTTACTATTATTTTTCTACTGCTATTACTATAACTACCGGTGTAACTCCAACTAAAGTAAAGGGTATTAAGGCGAAAATTTTGGGCGGTATTGAAAAGTGTATTGAACTAGATCAAAACATACTATGCCTACACAGGCTGTTAAGTGGACGTATCAGCAATGTATCAGGAACGGTTGTCGGTATTAACCTTTAACTTGAAGTTTAATCAATTAAGTTGAAGCTTTCAAAAGACATTTATCCTGCTACTACTAACAAGGTAAAACTATATAGTTAAATTCAGGAATATATTTTAATATATAAATATAGTTTAATAGCTTATTTTTGTACAAAGCAGAGATGACCCGTCAAATTAGTGCAATCCTTTTCAGCACAGAGTACGAGCATTCTTCTTTGGCGTTTCACAATCGATTGAATTACCTTATAAACATGCTGACCTGTTTTTTCCTGTATTTTGATCTATTCAGTGCGTACAAGGGTTTTTTTTTTCACAGCTGAAGAGGCTCTGCACATTGGCGGAATTTTATTTGGACTTTATTATGATGGTGGTTCATTCGTCGAATGATCTTTTTGAACGGACCAGAGCAAGAACTACAAGCTCATATGGCACTTGCTGCGAGTAGGCAGTACAACAAAGTAGATGAGCCCGTCACAAACTCAAGTTCCCGTCCATCAAGCTCGACTGGAATCGCAGCGTAGCCTATCCAATTACTCGACTACAATTATTTAACGAGTTTCCCGGTGGGCGCCCCACTGGGGCTCCCCATGTTACTCAACCCCTTTTTAACTGAGCCTTCGTGCAACTCAACCACATTCAACTGAATCCTCGTGAAACTCAACCTTCTTGCAACTCAGTCCTCTTTTAATTGTCTAATCTAAGCAAAAACAAAGAAAAATGTAGATCTACCGTGAATGATTATGGGTCCCAGCAACAGTATTCAATAGACCCTAGTGGTCAATCTATATATATATATATATATATATATATATATATATATATATATATATATATATATATATACTAGCTGTTGGGGTGGCGCTTCGCGCCACCCCAACACCTAGTTGGTGGGGCGCTTCGCCCCCCCCCAAGCCCCCCCGCGCGCGTAAGTCGTTACGCGCCATATTAGTTACGCGCCATTGTAGTTGTGTCCCTGTGTCCCACCTGTGAATATAGATAGATTTATATATGTGTTTCAAACTACGTAAAAATTGCGAATATACAACATTCTTGGATTTCCCATTGTCTGTCCATATACAAAGCCGTATGTACTAATAATGACGTCATATGCAAACGCTCTTTTTACAAACAAACAAACATGCATACACACAACTCGTTTTTATATAGATAGATAGATAGATAGATACAATACAAATTAACTACGTAAAACTTGTGAATATACAACAGTTTTTGCTGTCCCATTGTCTGTGCGTATAAATAGATTGTCAGGTTTACCGACCCTCAAAGATGCAACATACAATTGTACATTGGTAAAGCAACCTGTATTAAGATCTATACCGCATTTTTCTAGTGATTGCCCTTGAGCTTTGTTGATGGTGGTTGCAAATGCTAATCGAATTGGGAATTGCAATCTTTTAAATTGAAAAAGCAGGTCCGTTGGAATCATGGGAATGCGAGGAATAAGAACAGCCTCACCCTCATAAGGCCCTGTCAAGATTGTGGCCTCTATTAGGTTTTCCATCGTTTTTTTTTACGGCAAGTCGCGTGCCATTGCAAAGCTTTGGTGGGTTGATATTTCTTAAAAGTATTATTGGTACGCCTATTTTTAGTTGTAGCACGTGTGGTGGAAACCCTGAAGGATCTATGGAATTTAAAAATTCAGATGGATAATTAACCGCTTCATTTGGTTCCAAAATACAAATTAACTGCGTAAAACTTGCGAATATACAACATTCTTCGCTGTCCGATTGTCGCTGCATATAAATAGATTGTCAGGTTTACCGACCCTCGAACATGCAACGTACAATTGTCCATGGGAAAAACAATCAGTATTAAGATCTATACCACATTTTTCTAGTGATTGACCTTGAGCTTTGTTAATGGTGATTGCAAATGCTAATCGAATTGGGAATTGCAATCTTTTAAATTGAAAAGGCAGATCCGTTGGAATCATGGGAATGCGAGGAATAAGAACAGCCTCACCCTCAAAAGGCCCTGTCAAGATTGTGGCCTCTATTAGGTTTTCCATTGTTTTTTTTACGGCAAGTCGAGTGCCATTGCAAAGCTTTGGTGGGTTTATATTTCTTAAAAGTATTATTGGTACGCCTATTTTTAGTTGTAGCACGTGTGGTGGAAACCCTGAAAGATCTATGGAATTTAAAAATTCAGATGGATAATTAACCGCTTCATTTGGTTCCAAAACTGTGTCGACTGACTTGTAAAGGACTGCCTGGTCTCGAATCTTGGTCAAAACAATATTGTTGATTTCGTGGACGTCTATATTTTTGGGTGCGAGAATCGCTCTTTCACTTAGCCATTTATCATTTTTATAATTTTTTAGAATATTCGGAAATACTTTTTCAATCAATTCATTTTTGGACGTCACTAAATTACAGAAATCAGCAGGTAGTTGTATACGTCCTGAAATTGAGTCTACTGGGAGCTTTCCGTTTCCCATTGCCAGCAATTGATCTGAAAATGTTTGACCAGAGTCATCGTTTTGCAATCGGACACGCATATTTGTAGTTAATTTTAATGTTTTTACGTGTGCCCATAAATTAGAATTTTTCAGGCAAGCATTCATTTCGTCTGCAGGAGTTGATCTAGGTATTATAGGTAATGTTTGCCTGAAATCTCCCGCAAGCAATATTAAGGTGCTGCCAAAGGGTTTCGACTTCCCTCGCAAATCTTTCAAGCATTGATCCAGAGCCTCGAGCGATTTTTTGTGTGCCATTGTGCACTCATCCCAAATAATAAGTTTGCATTGCTGCAATACTTTACCCATCCCAGATGATTTGGAAATATTGCACGTGGGAGTTTCTGTAGAATGCAAGTTCAGAGGCAATTTCAAAGCGGAATGAGCAGTTCTTCCACCAGGCAGCAATGTTGCGGCTATTCCGGACGACGCAATTGCCAACGCTATATCATTTTTTGATCGAATTGATGCCAGAATCAGTTTTATCACAAACGTTTTACCAGTACCTCCTGGCGCATCCAAAAAGAAAATTTCTCCAACGTTGTTATCGACACAATGCATTATCGTATCATAAATGTCTTTTTGTTCCGACGTTAACTTGGAAATGTTATTTTGTACATACGACAATAGATCACTCGTACTGTAACTTTGTTCACGATCCAATTCTACACATGTCGAAACAGCAGCAATACGGTTAGGTGAAGGCATTCCCAAATTCTGAAGAGGTTTGTTTGCCATACTTACGCACAAATCTTCTATAACAACTAAAGTGTAGTTATAAATTTCTGATGTAAATCAAAAGTCATATCTGACGTCTCTAACTGTTTTCGATGGAGTATATCTTCGGAAATTTTTTACTTATATTTTTCCCATAACTCTGTAGGAGCTGATGGAGAGCAAGTTGTTAAAATGATGCCAAACAATGCACGAATTTGACTTGGGGTTGACGTTTCGCACGCGTCATTGATGCAGTTATCCCAGTGTTGGTCATTCTCCAATAAATTCAGAGCTTGGCATGCACTACGGTAAGTGTCATGTATAGTACCATTTACAGTCCTCAAATACTCAAAGGATGTCGGACCGGGTACATTCACCAAAAGCAGGCGTAGAAAGAAGCATTCATGTTGATTGGGGTGAACGGTGTAGAGTCTTCCTATCGTGGTATCTTTGAAGATGGTAGGTTGGCCGTCGACTGACTTACCCTGTTTTCGACGTTCAAATACTTTATTTTTAGTATTCCACGTGTAATACGAAGGCACTTCAGTATACAGCAGTTTTTTTGCAAAAGAATCATTTTTGCAAAGAGAAAAAAAAGCTGTTAATGTTGTATCCGGTGGATTCAGGACTCTTTGTTGCACGTTGGTTTCCGTGAAATAAACACGTTGACCATTCTGTAAATGTACCGCTAAGTGAACAACAGCTGGACTACGTTCATGTATCGGAAATGAAAGAATTCGCCAAACAGCTTCATTACTGCTTATGTATCTTCCAGCCTGATATTGTAAGATTTCATCGAAATCTTTGATTTCGGGCTGCAAGCCAAAAACTGCCATGTCACTGCCTTTGTTGACGTATTTACATATGTATTTGATTGCCTTTACGGAGTTACAGTATTCAACGTTTATGTGTGCATTAAATGTTTTTGATAATAATGGGGAATATGGAACAACCCACTGGTTATCTACTTCGATGGTGGTACCGTTACGCTTCTTTATTATTGCTGTTTTACCGCCATCTTCAGTAGATCTTCTTCTATATTGTGGGTAACCATCATTGCCAGTAATTGTTTTGGGTACTAAAAGTCGAGGATATTGCTTTGTGCACCTTCCTTTGGCCATGCATGGTGAATTTTCGTTCAGTGCACCGCAAGGTCCATGTATCATATTTTTTACAATAATATCATGTAACCCCTTATCGACATTTTTATCAGGTATTTCAGCGGAAATCACATCATCAATTTCGTTCGAAGTAATTTTTTTATGTAGCCAGATTAGTATATGTGCGTGTGGCAAACCTCGTTTTTGCCATTCCACTGAGTACATCCAGCATTGCACTGACCCAAACACTTCAAGTTTTACTGTGTAGTTTATCAGTGATTTCAACTTTTGCCGGAAGACACGGGCCGTAATGTCATGCCTATGAACCGCCGATTGTCCTTGAAGTAAAAGCTGCAGTATCTCGTCCCAAGATTGATTACATGTAAATGTAATAAATAAATCTGGACGACCATAGAGACGAACATACGCAATAGCATCTTGAGCATATTCATGCATATGACGGGGACTGCCAGCATATGACGAAGGTAAAATTGTTAATCTTCCAACGTTTGTGGTATTACCGTCATTTATAACTGCATCTCGCAAATGAATGTATTGTTCAGAGCGGAGCTTGGTCTGATTCAGGCGGATATATAGCAAACGTTCTGATTCAATTTTAGCATACATATCCACGACGAATTGGTGAAACAATTCACGGCATTTTAAAATATAATTTTCTTCATCCTGCCGAATCATTAGTCTATAGGAATAATAATGCATTGCACTGCATTTCTTATTCATTTCTTTGTTAGTGGCTGGATTCATCAATTTAATATTAAAGTGATAGCCGTCGGCTCCATCCCAAAAAATGATAGGATATTGTAGGGCATCGTAGCATCGATGAGTTTCAGCAATTCTTAACAACTGAGCGTTTCGCTTATGAAGAATAATATCTCGAGGTAAAAACTGATCACCGACCATAACGATTGCCACTTCGTCGATAGTCGGAGCATTGTATCTACGCACATGTTGGCCAGGAGGCGTTTTGTCAGCGGAAATAACAATTTTATGCGTATCAGTAGGCATCAAATCGATGGCTGTTTTGAACAGACGCACTAAATTATTATTTTCGTGGAAAAGATGTTGCAATTGGGAAACGATTGTCCTTTCAACGTTGGGAGAAATTTCGCAACGTGCATTCAATTCAGAATTTCTATCACTGATGAAGTACAATTGTAAAAATTTATGATTCTCGCCTGAGAATGGTAGAAGGGACCCTGCTTTATGATAAATTTGCCCTTTTACTTTGAAAGTAGACATAAATTGATCTGGATTTTCGATTTGGGCTCCAAACGACGTCATTTGGAAACATGAGTTGTATTGTCTGATTTTTGACAAAAAACGCTTAGATTCTGACGTAGTTCCAGTAAGGAAAGTCTTCAATGGCTCTGGTGGTGCAGCCAATAGAGGAAGTTTAACTTTTCCTGAGGCGCAACACATTCCCATTGTTTCACCATTGAATTTCAAGGCCTTGCAATAGGGACAAATTTTAGACATTGTCCCGATTTGAACACATCTACTCAAGCTATAATCATCGACTGGGTTGTACCTGAATGCCAGGCGATAACTTTCAGGTTGCTCTGATTCCTCGGCACGCTTTCTTTTCTTACTTTCTCTATCAGCAGCAAGCCTGCTTCCGCGTTGCTCTGGTAGTTCCTCGGCACGCTTTCTGTTCTTTCTTTCTCTATCAGCCTCAAGCCTGTTTCCTTGCTGTTCTTTTGATTCCTCGGCACGCTTTCTGTTCTTTCTTTCTCTATCAGCCTCAAGCCTGTTTCCTTGCTGTTCTTTTGATTCCTCGGCACGCTTTCTGTTTTTTCTTTCTCTATCAGCCTCAAGCCTGTTTCCCTGCTGTTCTTTTGATTCCTCGGCACGCCTTATTTTTTCACTTTCTCTTTTAGCAGCAAGTCTGCTTTCGCGTTGCTCTGGTAGTTCCTCGGCACGCTTTCTTTTCTGACTTTCTCTATCAGCAGCAAGTTTTTTGGCATAGACTCTTTGAGCATCTTGATCGGCTTTTGCCATGGTAAGTTCATCAGTCATTGTAAACTTAAACAATAATAGATTTCTACGTGAACATATGTCTTATTTATATCTTGAATGACGTCACCGTCAAAGCAAAAATGACGACAACTAATTTCATGACGTCAGCCGACACAGAAACATGACGTCACCTGACAACTAATTTCATGACGTCAGCCGACACAGAAACATGACGTCACCTGATCCACAGACAGACAGACAGACAACTTATTTTTATATATATAGATAGATATATATATATATAAATATATATATATAAATAAGTTGTATGTTTGTGTGTCTGTCCGCATGTTACGTCATTATAAGTATATAAGGCTTTGTATATGACGTCATTGTAAGCACATAAGTGGGCGATTCAAAGAGAAATTTCAGTATAAATCCTACAATGGTAGAAGAAAAAGCCGAGGAAGCTGCTCAAAGAGTTAATTCAAAGAGAAATTTTAGTATAAATCCTACAATGGCAGAAGAAACAGCCAAGGTAGCTGTTCAAAGACTTAATGCCAAAAGGCTTGCGGCTAATAGAAAAAGTAAGAAAAGAAAGCATGCCGAGGAATCACAAGAACAACGTGAAAACAGGCTTGCGTCTCGAAGAGAAAATGGCGACCGGGACACAGGGAATATAAATGACGACCGGGACACTCAAAGAGAAATTACAGACCGGGACACAAATGACGACCGGGATACAGGGACATAATCACAACAGGGACACCGGGGGGGGCACAGGGGGGATATATAAATGACGACTGGGACACAGGGAATATTCGATTAGCAATCACCATCAACAAAGCTTAAGGTCAATCATTAGAAAAATGCGGTATAGATCTGAATACGGATTGTTTTTCCCATGTACAATTATATGTTGCATGTCCAAGAGTCGGTAAACCTGACAATCTATTTATATGCACAGACAATGGGACAGCGAAGAATGTTGTATATTCGCAAGTTTTGCGTAGTTAAAAACATATATGTATATATATCTATCTATATTCACAGGTGGGACAGAGGGACAAAACTACAATTGCGCGTAACTAATATGGCACGTAACGACTTACGCGCGCGGGGGGACTTGGGGGCACGAAGCGCCCTCACCAACTAGGTGTTGGTTTGGCACGAAGCGCCACACCAACAGCTAGTTTGATATAAAAGAAGAATATGTTTTGTGATAATTCTATTAGCATAAATGGAAATTTTCGGGGGAAATATACATTCAGTGGTAAGCACGGTTATTTTTATTATTCCGGAAGTATCTAGAGATTCAAACTATTTTTTTATACTAAATGTAGTTGCTTAAAACAATGAAATCTTTTATTTGAATTAATTTGTTAATATGAATGATAAAGATTATTTTCCAACAGAAGCAAAATAACTTTATTATTTGTTTTATGTAAATAGGTCAAAATCATCAAGATTATTGATATTCTTGAATTCTTATTGTTCAAAAACTTGAAATTCTTATTGTTCGCTATATCCAGGATTGGAAAAAAACCTACCAGGTTCTTTTCGGAATTTGTAACACTGAGTGTAATTTTCAGGTTGATTTTATGTGGCATGACTCAAATAAAATACTTTGACGTAATTTCAAAAGTTAACCTGAAAGAGCTTAGGGAACCAGCTATAAAATATGAGT
The DNA here is from genome assembly GCF_032884065.1 of Artemia franciscana. NCBI lineage: Eukaryota > Metazoa > Arthropoda > Branchiopoda > Anostraca > Artemiidae > Artemia > Artemia franciscana. Next base: position 18,149,413 of record NC_088875.1, on the reverse strand, counting down.
TTTCATGTGCCCCTTGGCAAATCCTTGTCCTAAATCTAAGTGTAAAGCTCATAGTTTGCAATAAAACCAAAAAACAATATTGGGCCATGGTTTTGGTTCCGAACTTACTCAAATGGGTAATGTAAGTTGGAAATTGCGAACCAAACGAAGAGCAAAATTTTGAACTTCTAATCAACGCTAGTTCAAACTTATTCTTCGGCCATGGTTGAATTGTGTTAAATAAGGCTTGATTTAGGTGGGATTGGGATGCACGAAGGTTCGTTTAAACGGGGGTTCAGTTACACGCAGACCTTTCAGTTCTTGGTAATCTAAGAAAAAGTAATAAAAATATTGCATAAAAATGACTGAGGAAACTTAAATAGGGAAGAAATAGAACACTTATTATAGCTTAGATAGTGGAGATGTGTCGATCTGACGCACACTTTACAGTTTCTGTGAAGTTTCATTTTTAAATTTCTTCTATGTTGTCTCTGCTCTTGCTAGTGTAAGAAGGAAAACTAAATGGGAAGAATTAGAACTAGTATGAATATGTAGCTTTACGAGTGTCGATCTTTCCCTACACTTTTTTTCAGTTTTTTGTTGCTGAAATGCGTATTTATGATGTTTGTATTTATTACTCTGCTTCTTGCTAATGTAAGAAAATATAATTCAAATCTCGCCTCAAACTTATTGGGGAAAATAAAACTCCTATTATAAGAAAGATAGTGTATTTGTGTCAAACTGACGGGCTTCTTTTTTTTACTGTTTCTGTAAAGTTTTACTGTCTCTGTAAGGATACTCGGCGTGCCCCAGGTGGCAATAGGAGAAAGCCCTATATGTACGCAGGATACCTCCATAGGACACACGGACCAAGAGGGACCTTGTCCCTTGGGGTCCATAATAGAAACTGGGGCATCCTCGCCTGGTGGCACCTTATTTTCTCAGAACTAAAGGATTTAAATTTTAAAAAAAATACCTTTTGACACCCATCTTTTCAACTTTGGAGGAGATTGAACATCAGAAAAACTTTCATATGAACTAGGAGCAGGTTCCTTCTGTTCTTCAGGTCTGGAGCAGCTTGACTGAGGTGTAAACTTTCCAACTTCAGCAGTAACATTCCAACATTCACAAAGGGCTGGACAAAGGAACGGACTTTTAAAGAGGGGCACATCATAGGGTCGCAGTGCAGTTCCTCCAGGCTGCTCATCAATGACTAGAGGAGTGTCCTCATCCGAATCTGCACCAGCAGTCAAACATCCAGGGTCAGCAACATTAACCCTATCCTGAATGGACACATCACTTGAATTATCAGGATTTGCTCTCTTTTCTAGATAACGAACCACAGATATTTGTCCTTCTTGCAAGGCATAATGTAAAGGAGTGTGCCATTTATCATCTAAGGCGTCAATATGTGCACCCTTTGAAAAAAGTAACTTACATATGTCTAGTAGACCTTTTGCAGCAGCATGGTGCATTGCTCCCTTGACGTTTGCTCCCATTTCTACGAGATAATTAGCCACAGATACTTGCCCTTCTTGCAAGGCTAGATGTAAAGGAGTACACCTTCTATTATCTACAACGTCTATAAGTGCACCGTTTGAAACAAGTAACTGACACACGTCTAGTTTACCTTGTGCAGCAAAGTAGTGCAAAGCCGTTAGTTCTCTATGATAATTTAAATTGGGGTTTGCTCCCTTTTTTAAGAGATAATGAACCACAGATATTTGTCCTTCTTGCAAGGCATAATGTAAAGGAGTGTGCCATTTATCATCTAAGGCGTCAATATGTGCACCCTTTGAAAAAAGTAACTGACATATGTCTAGTAGACCTTTTGCAGAAGCATGGTGCATTGCTCCCTGGATGTTTGCTCCCATTTCTAAGAGATAATGAGCCACAGATATTTGTCCTTCTTGCAAGGCACAATGTAAAGGAGTACGTCTTTTATCATCTAAGTCATCAATATGTGCACCCTTTGAAAAAAGTAACTGACACATGTTTAGTAAACCTTTTGTAGCAGCATGGTGCATTGCTCCCTTTATTTTTGCACCGTTTGAAACAAGTAACTGACACACGTCTAGTTTACCTTGTGCAGCAAAGTGGTGTAAAGTTGTTAGTCCTCTATGAGGACTATAATACCGGGAAATTCAGCTCCCCCTCCTTGGAAAATTCCTACATGGTAAGTTCTTTCTGCATAAAACAGCCCATCCCCAGGGAAATTTCCTTAGGCAATTCCATTCTGCTCAATATTCTATCCGGAAAGTTTATTGTAGGCAATGACGGGTGAAATTTTTTTCTTAGCTCACTTGTATTCGAAAAATGCTTTAATTTTTGATTGTTTTTTAAATCATTCGAGAAATCCTTCCTTTACAGAAATTTTTTCTAGGAATTAGCACCTTGCCGCCCCCTAGTAGAAAGTAGCTTCTACTGAAAGTTCTCTCTTTAAAATTTAATATTTAATTTTAATATTTCAGAGTTCATATTTTAATGCATCAGAGCTCTTATTTTAATGCTTCAGAGCTCTTATTTTAATGCTTCAGAGTTCTTATTTTAATGCTTCAGAGCTCTTATTTTAATGCTTCAGAGCTATTATTGTAATGCATCAGATCTTTTATTTTAATACTTCAGAGCTCTTATTTTAATGCTTCAACGCTCTTATTTTAATGCTCAAGAGTTCTTATTTTAATACTTCAGAGTTCTTATTGCAATGCTTCAGATCTCTTATTTTAATACTTCTGAGCTCTTATTTTAATGCTTCAGAGTTCTTATTTTAATACTTCAGAGCTCTTATTTTAATACTTCAGAGTTTCTATTTTAATGCTTCAGAGCTCCTATTTTAATGCTTCAGAACTCTTATTTTAATGCCTCAGATCTCTTATTGCAATGCTGCAGAGCTCTTATTTTAATGCTTCAGAGATCTTATTTTAATGCTTCAGAGTTCTTATTTTAATGCTTCAGAGCTCTTATTTTAATGCTTCAGAGCTCTTATTGTAATGCTTCAGATTTCTTATTTTAATACTTTAGAGCTCTTATTTTAATGCTTCACAGCTCTTTTAATTCTTGAGAGCTCTTATTTTAATGCTTCACAGTTCTTATTTTAATACTTAAGAGCTCTTATTTTAATGCTTCAGAGCTCTTATTTTAATTCTTCAGAGTTCTTATTTTAATGCTTCAGAGCTCTTATTTTATTGCTTCAGAGCTCTTATTGTAATGCTTCAGATTTCTTATTTTAATACTTTAGAGCTCTTATTTTAATGCTTCACAGCTCTTTTAATTCTTGAGAGCTCTTATTTTAATGCTTCACAGCTCTTATTTTAATACTTCTGAGCTCTTATTTTAATGCATCAGAGTTCTTATTTTAATGCTTCAGAGCTCTTATTTTAATGCTTCAGAGCCCTAAATTGACTATATTCATCAATCTAATAATATATCTTAATCAAGCATTCAATAATACTTCTTTGAATAATAAGTAATCAAAAACATTGAGGCTCTTTCAATTTTATTAAATTGCTTAAAATGTAAAAAACCGGTAATTGCACAAATATTCAATATATTTTGACAAGGGATTAAAGTAATTCGAAAACCTTAAAACAGAAACTCAAAAGTTTGAAGTTTATTACAAAGTGTTGAACTTTAGAATGCTTGTTGCTCAAAGAAATTTAGTCCAAGTGCCAATTAATGCCAAAAAGAAATTATCTTAGAATGTTACCAAAAATTGAACACCAGGACGAAACACTGGAGCAACACGAAACCAGACTTACAGTTCACAGAGAAAGTAAAAAAATAAGGCGTGTCGAGGAACTACTAGATTAACACAAAACCAGACTTGATGCTGAAATCTGACTTAAAGTTTAAACTGACCTCCGGGAAGAAGTAGACAAAATACTATCATTTGAATTTTAACGTAAAAAGCTGAAAATTTGTGCCAAACAGAGCATTTGCTTTTAACGAAACTTTTTATATTTTAAATTTGCTAGAGATTGCCTGGAGCATTTGATTTTTTGAAGTTGAGGTTATTACCATTTTTTTTAACTCCGGCTAGAACATGAATTTCTTCAAATGGCTACTATGAACATCCAAGCTGACTAAAATGTGTCCAAATGTGTAACTTCAAATGTGTTGTTACGAATTAACTTTCAATTGCCGGAATAACTTTTGCAAATTGGGACTGAAGTCTTTTGGAGGATTATTTATCGTGGAGTTGGCAACTTGTATGCCCTCTATGTTTAGGTTATTAGATCATTAGAAAAAACGAGTAGCCAAAATCCTAGAAATCATTTAGAAAAAGGAGTAGCCAAAACCCTAGAGAAGGTGTAAATTGGAGAAAAAAGAAAAGCAGAGGAAAAAGAAAGGAAAGAAGCTTTAATTAGTTAAGGGTTTAACATTAATACCAAGGGGATGATTTATATATTAATTAATTTTTTGAGGAAGAAAAAAAAATTCCATAATTAACTGGTTTCCTACAAACTATTGTGGCCTATAATCTTAAGGAGAATTTGGTTTCAGGCACTCAAAAAAGTGGTGTTGATGTAATAATATTGAGGGAAATATTTACTTGACCGTGAATTAAGTTATTTAGGCTATTTATTTTAAATGATAAAAAGATATTTTTTGAAATAGCATACAAATTATGCTAAATCATAGCATATAAAAATTTTACGTCGGTGTAACTTCTAACCCTTAAGTTATGCTTCCTTTAATAAGACTTTTACTAATGAGGTTTGCTATCACGGTGTAATTTTTACTCCGTCAACAATTATTCAGAAACCTTATAGTATTAATCCATTTAAGTTAGAAGGACATTAAATTATTTTATTACTATAGGCACAGTTTCTCAGTGCAGTGACGCGTGGTAATTTTTTTTTATTATATTATGAAAAACACTAACTTGTCGGAAGTCAAACCTTTATACCTCAATATGACACCCTCAGGCAATTTGTGCCAGTTTTGCCATAGATATAATCATTTCTCAAAGTGCATACGAAAAAAGCTGTGATCTTTGAAACATAGTTACTAGGCCTCATAATCTTATAATATAATAATAATCCCTCATTTTAAACTTCCAGACTACATTAACCTATCCATAAATAAATTTTAACCAAATTCAAATTTGAACCATAAATCAAAACTTTGATAATAAAATAGGCCTACCCTTCTATTACAGCTACATAATCAGTAATATAAGCTTCAGGCCGTAACAAACAGATAAATTATTTCATACTTTTATTAGTTATGTGTTGTTAGATAAATATCCTCTTGGTTAGCAAAATTTTAAATAGTTTTCGTTCTTAATTGTTTAAAATCATGAAGAAGTTTAACGGCGATTCTCTCAGAATGCAAGTGCTATTATTTCCTTCAATATCCAGGTATTTTTATAAACAATAAAATAACTGTAATGTAAGTGTTGAAAATGTCTATCCATCTCCCCCTTAGCTCTCTTTTAATAGCGAGTAATGAACATAAAATAAGTCTTGAGTTAAGCCCATCCCAGGCCTAAAACAAATTTTCAAGAAATTCACTAATAAATTATTAGTAAGTCTCAAATTGTTTCTTTAATTTGTTGACAAATACATATTAAAATACCTAGTACTACACCCTTAAAGTATTATTGTCTAATCTTATATAACCCGCACCCGTGATTAGTCTTCTGGCAAAAAATTTCACATCTTGTAGATAGGACCTTGAAATTTTCGCTATAAGGTTCTCTGATACGCCAAATGCGATGGTGTGGTTTTCGTTAAGATTCTATGACTTTTAGGGAATGTTTTCCCCTATTTTCCAAAATAAGGCACCTTTTCTCAGGCTCGTAACTTTTGATGACAAAGACTAAATTTAATGAAACTTATATATTTAGAATTAGATTGAAAATTCAATTCTTTTACTGTGTCTTTTAGCATCAAAATTCCATTTTTTAGAGTTTCGTTACTATTGAGCCGGGTCGCTCCTTTTTACTGTTCGTTACCACGAACTGCTTGATTGTTGATTGATTTTATAAAAAACGAACACTTCCGTTCTCAGCCCCGATTGATATTTGTTGATATTTTTAAACTAACTATTTCAACATCAATTGTTGGTAATTAAACTATAAGGTTATTAGCCCTTCAGATTAATCTATGCTCAGCAATTCAAATACTATTTTATCAATCTCATTGTCACGCAATTCAGTTTTTCTCTACCATATTTATTCAAAAAATAATTTATTAAATGTTAATTACAGATAAGAAATGATCATCTTAACATTTTTGATGACCATGTTTATAAGTGCCCATACACAAGATGTCGTAAAACATTGGATTATTTTCAAATACGAAAATTCACTTCTAACTAGTAACAACGCTTGGAAAATATTTATGAAGCTAGACCCTAAACCATTTCAAACATTGTTCCAGCAAGTTATAAGACTGGATGAAAATACATATGACCTGAAAGAATCAATTTTTCAATTTTTAAAATCAGACAAGAGACTACAGGCAAGCAAAAGCAACCATAAAAAAGAGAAAGATATACCATCCCCTACCTATCCCAAAATCAAAATAAAGAAAATAGTTTATGATTTTGATGCAAAAATGGCCAAAATTCATAAAGCTATAGGACTCGGAAAAAAATGAGATCAATTAATGAAAACCAAAACCCAGGTACAAATAAAGAGACCCAAAATATAATAAAACCGATTAAGACCCAACTTAGACGAAGAAAGTTTTATGATGGACAATATGCATTATTAAACGAATTGCCCACAGTGTGGATTTCTTCAAAGAACTATGGAATAGGCCAAAATCAGTTGACATGACTAAAAAGAAACCAATACAAGAAAAGATAAATCTCTCTGAAATAAAGCAAACCGAAGTTGAAACGAAAGATGTAACAGATATTTCCCAAAACACACAAGAAACCGCTCCAATTGAAGCCCAAACAACAAAGCTTGTATCTGACCTTGTAACAAGAACAAATAAAATACCAGAAACAATAAGGGGTACAGAAAACATTGAAGTAGCATCAAATTCCACTAATGGTACAAGCAAACCGAAATACAAGTTTAAATTCCAATACTTCTGTAGAATAATAAATGTTACAACGGAAGCTACCAAAATCAACACGACCTCCCATATTCCACATCTTACTACTAATACCGAAGAAAACACAAACGAATTAACAGAAATCTCTAAAAGCACCTAAAAAAAATATGAAACGACTACCTTCTGGAAGTACAATACTCAGAACGAGGAAACTACATCAGAAACTGAATTTACCCCAACAACAATCGAAGCTGAATATACCCCAATAACAGAAGTGTAAGAAACATTCCCCACGTCAAACCCCACGACTACTAACCCACAACCGACAGAGTTAGACACCTCAATGTCAGAAATTACAACAGAAACTATCCCTAGTGTATTGATACCAAATAACAACGATGAAATTTTAATAACAGTAAGGCAACCATACCGATCCATTAGCTGGATATGGACTTCTCCGAAGAAAGGAAGAATACAAGTTAGATGTCAAATCCCTTTTGTCGACACCGACTATGGTAGAACACAATGTATGGACGAGGACAATAAATGCCAAGATGAAAACCACTGGAGAGAATGTTGGACAATAGATGGTAAAAAACTTACGCACGACTGGCCATGGCAGACGAACCAGCAAAGAATGAACTAGAATCCCTCCCGGAATTAACCATGGAAAATGCTCATAAAATATCAACTCATCAGGCATTCCTCATATTATATAGACAAAGGTTGAAAGCGTTATTTCAACTATTCAATACAGAAATACAAAAACTTAAACAAAGCACAACACGTATATTTGAAGTATTTTTCCGAAAGAGTAAATATAAAAGATCAATAAGTTTAATCCCAATAGTAGGGGAGCTTGCTTTTCGTGCATTTGGTTTGTCCACTGAAGAAGATTTAAATATATTAAGAGATAATGTTAAAAGGTTCAACAAAGCCATGAATACAACACTACATGTACAAAAAGTACAAGCAAGTATCGCCAACTATCAAAAAGATAAAATTGAGGCCATATCCAAAAAAATCTCAAGAACAGTCATTACAATTAACTATTTAAAAAATGGAGTAGATAGAGTAATCTCTGATTCCAGCCTAACAATGGTGTCACTCTACATCGTTATTATGTCTTTGTTGAACTTAGCTACTGATGTCAGTAAATTTGAATTCGCATTGTTTGAATTAACAGGAGGATCCCTTTCTTATGACTTAGTAGATCCCTCGGACCTAAAGACCATACTAAACGAGATAAAAACTCACTTAACATTTGGTCTCCGCTTACCAGTAGAACCAGAAGTAGCTAACTTGTTTTTATATTATACCAAACTAAGGGTGCATATCACCGAAATTAATGAACAACTCGTTACAGTAGTCACAATTCCATTAATTAATCAACAATCCATATATGACCTGTACAAAATATCTACCTTTCCCAGTAACATAAAAGAGACAAACTTCTTCATGTGCATCATCCCAGAAGCGGAATATATGTTAATAGACCAAGACAGGAGAAAATACGCACTAGCAAATGCCGAAGAATTAAAAGAATGCGTGTCATTTAAAAATTTGGTCTGCCAACCAACATTACCTATATAAAACGTAAAGATAGGATCATGCATGCTAGATCTGTTCCTAAAGGAATCACAGCAACAAAATATTCCCGACTCTTGTGAAGCCTTCATAGGAAATACCAAAAGAGAAACTTTCATTAATTTACGGAACGATTTATGGTTATTTACAGTACATAAAAAGACGGTAGGAACCCTATCCTGCTACAACAATACAGACAAAATTGACCCCAGTTATCGAACCGAAATATTGTTACAGGACGTTGGAACTTTTACAATCAAACAAGGTTGCAGACTTGTAACAAAAGAAACAACTGTGCAAACACCTCGAATCCCAACCAGCACTAACGTCATGAGCCTAAAAATAATAAACTTTCAAGGAATAAACTTGTCCTACACAATTCCGAATGTAGATGATGAGGAATCTAAAACATCCATATGGCCAAAAATAGAAAAGATTAAAGGTACAATGCAATTAACAAAAATAAAGGAAGCGTTAGATATGCAAATACCCTTATTCACTGACGAAGACCAAAGGTTGAAATACTTGGAGAGTCAATACGGATTGTTCTCACCAAATTCATGGTATAATATTATAATTACTATATTCATGGTATTTCTTATTTCACTAACAATGAGAGCGCTACTAACAATTAACTATGGAAAGCTCTTGAAGCCAAAAAAAATAAATAATGATATAATTGAGGCACAAGTGATGCATCCATTAAATCCTACTGCTCCCGATGATATTTAAGCCATTTTGACAGGGAGGATGTGAGGATACAGGAAAATTGAGAAGTCTTTTCCCGTACGTTCACATATCCTTTCCCTACTGTAGGAAATATTGTTGGTGTATAACAGCTAAAAGGCTATGATGCAAAATACTGTATTTCTTTTCAGCATATACATCAAAAATACTCTTGGCAGAAAATCTTATTTAAATATGGACGTCCAACAAGCACGAAAAAATTCGTTCCTTTCTTTTCTTATGTGCAAGAGATTTAAGAGGTCGTCTCCTGTAATTTTACTACTCTATTTCCAAACTAAAAATATTCCAAGGCATGATGATTGAAAGGCTATGATGCAAAATGTATTACTTTTCGACAAATCATGCATTGGAAGTTCAAAAAAAATTGGACTAAAGTATGGTCCAGATTAAATTAAGACCTCTATGTAAATTTATATTTAACCACCCCCTTTTGTTCAGTGTTTTCATATTTAAATGTCACCATAATGGTATAATATTAGTGTAATAAACATAAGAAAATTTTTAATTACTATATAACCTCATATACCTCAAGTTACTTCGAATGTACCTAAAAAATTATTATACATTCAATTTCCCTTTGAATTTTTAAATAATATTACTGTTATGCAATTTATGTTATTATTATGCAATTTTAGGTTATAATAATGCTTCATAGTATCGTATCGCTAGTATCATTTTATGTGTTGACAACATGACTCTGCTTGGAAATTTTTTATTACAGAAGTTGGCATTCTCTTGACATTGGCTGACGAAACGTCATGGTCAAAAACTGGAAAACACCTATCATGATTTATCAACCGCCGCTGAATGCCCGAAAAACACATCTGATTCAACCAGACAGCTATCACCCAAGTGACATCTCAAATAGAACCATCTATTGTACTACAATCATTTTCATCTTTCTGACTGAACACCGTAGACTAGAGAAGACGTAACATCCAGCCAGCGGGTACAACCACAACATACCCACGAAGACACCATAGATGATAACCTAATTCAATATGGAAACCCAATATCAGCAACGTCACAGACCTAGATAAAGATTTAGAACAGAACATCCTAAATCCTAATTTTATAAACTTAGGAATCAACTACAAAGTAAGGTCTTAAATTCTACCTCAGTCAATTGAATTAAGAAATTAAAAATAACGCTTAAAATGCAGAAGAGAGCGGGAACGGGACGGAAGAGCCGTAGTACCGCCGGTACTTTTGTACTTAAACTGCTGGGGATAGGTGTTCCGGGTCCCGTGCTTCCCATTTTGTAAAAGCGTAAAAACAAGACAGACTTTACAATTGCTAAATTTTTAAGCAACAAAAACACTTAAAAGTGATAGATTAGAAAATGACATTATAATAGTTCAATCAGTAAATAGGGCAAAGAAATGAAAATTGTGATTGGTGTGAAAATAATATATCAAAATAATAAGTGATGAACAATTAAAGTGCCAAATAGTGAATTAATGGTTTAAATTAAATTCAAATTTGTTTATATTTAAAAATTTTTTATTGGTTTAAATTTTTTATATAGTGTTGTATATTCTCACACCTTATTGTTAAAATACCTGGGATCAATTGAAAATTAAATATAATAGATAAAATTGTTTATAGTTCAAATTAAAACAAACAATTGGAACCAGGTATTCATGTGTAAACACAGTTAATGTCAAGTGCTGTTGTTTTGTAATTTTTTAGTCCTAGGTGCAGGATATATTCAAGGTGTAGGAAAATATTTCTATAAATTTTAAATAATCATTATAAGGTTATGGAATTACAATAAATTTTTTAAATAGATAGTGAGAATTAAAAATGCAATGTTTAAAGAAAGGGATTAGACTGATTGATGGGGACATCAATCTACAACGGGAAAGGGGATATGTAACATATAGACCAGCCCCCCCTCTATAAAAATCAGGACCAAATCTCTCATTCATACCCCCTTAGAAATTATTAAATATAGGACCAAATCTCTCATCCATACTCCTTTAGAAATTCTTAAAATCAGGACTAAATTTCCCAGCCATACCGCTTTAGTAAATTTCAAATTAGAAAAAGATTTAAAGTTAAGTCTTATAGAATCTGGAATTTAGCAGTTATTCAATACTTTGTGGGCTACGTGCCTTTAAACACAAGTCAAACAAAAGAGTAGAAATGTTTCTTTTTGAATCAACCAATCAAAATCCAAGTCTATTAATGATTCATATGAACCTTTGAACTCAAAGAGAAAATACTTCCTTTTTTGTCTCTTGGGAGTGGAAACTGGTTGCTTCACGATTGGGAATACCAGTCGTATTGCGACATCTGCAGTAGAGGTCAACTGCACAGGTCGTCCCCCAAGTTCTTGTTTAGAAATCAAGTCTTGGACTTATATTAGCGTGACACAGGCAGCTAGTAGTTCAGTTTTATAAGAGTCTTATGATAGTCAAGTTCCAGTGTTCATGTGCACCCTTTCATGTTATAAATTATTGGAAGTGTTTTGTCCAAAGTTGTATGCAAGTAAGAAAATAAAACTCATTCTCCCTAATCATCTCTTGTCTATGTACTAGGGCATCAGGTACAGTTTCTCTAGTCTTCAGGTACAGTCCCAAGGGAATCTATACTATTACAGGAGACCTCGAACATCACTGAGATGATTCTGTCTCCTTGGTTACTGGGGATTATCTACAGAGCCTTTTTATTCTGTTAGCAATTTAGCTCCCATATCTCATATCAACATTAAGCTACCAAGACTTAGAAAAGTTCCAAGTACCTCACGGCAAAAAATCCCCCCGTAAGCAAAACTTCCCACCAAACTCTTTATTTCACCCCCCCCCCTGTAACAACATCATTATAAGTATATAAGGCTTTGTATATGACGTCATTATAAGATGAAACAACAGACGGAGACACCAGGACACAAATGACGACAGGGACACAGGGAATATAAATGACGACCGGGACACTAAAAGAGAAATTACAGACCAGGACAAAAATACCGACCGCGATACCGGGACACAGGGAATATAAATGACGACCGGAACATTCAAAGAAAAATTACAGACTGGGACACCGGGACACAAATGACGACCGGGACACAGGAAATATAAATGACGACCATGACAAAGAGACACAACTACAACGGGGACGCCGGGGGGCGCATGGGGGGTATATAAATGACGTCGGGGACAAAGGGAATGTTCGATTAGCAATCACCTTCAACAAAGCTCAAGGGTAATCATTAGAAAAATGAGGTATATATATATATATATATATATATATATATATATATATATATATATATATATATATATATATATATATATATAAGTTTTTGTCTGTCTGTCGACTGATGTCATTACAAGGAATGAGCTGTATGTCGTTATGAAGTTAGTTGTCGTCACATATGTTATGACGATGCTTAATATATGAGGTCATTACAAGTATTTAAGAAAATCGTTCATAGACAAATTTTTAATTGTAAGAATATCGTTGAAAGAGAAATTTTTAATTGTAAAATGACTGCAGAACCTACAATGGCAACAGCCGAGGAAGCTGCTCAAAGAGTCTATGCCAAAAGACTTGCGGCTGATAGAGAAAGTAAGAAAAGAATGCGTGAAAACAGGCTTGCGGCTGTTAGAGAAAGTAAGAAAAGAAAGCGTGCCGAGAAATCACAAGAACAGCAAGAAAACAGGCTTGCGGCGAATAGAGAAAGTAAGAAAAGAAAGCGTGCCGAGGAATCACAACAACAGCGTGAAATTAGGCTTGCGTCTCAAAGAGAAATCATCAAAAGAAAGCTTGCCGAGGAATCAAAAGAGCAACCTGAAAATTATCGCCTGGCATTCAGATACCGCCCAGTCGATAATTATAGCTTGAGTAGATGTGTTCAAATCGGGACTATGTCTAAAATTTGTCCCTATTGCAAGGCCTTGAAATTCAATGGTGAAACAATGGGAATGCGTTGCGCCTCAGAAAAAGTTAAACTTCCTCTACTGGCTGCACCACCTGAGCCATTGAAGACTTTCCTTACTGGAACTACGTCAGAATCTAAGCGTTTTTTATCACAGATCAGAAAATATAACTCCTGTTGCCAAATGACGTCGTTTGGTGCCCAAATCGAAAATCCAGATAAATTTATGCCTACTTTCAAAGTAAAAGGGCAAACTTATCACAGAGCAGCGTCTCTTCTACCATTCTCAGGCGAAAATCATAAATTTTATATAACTGTGCTTCATCAGTGATAGAAATTCTGAATTGAATGCACATCGCGAAATTTCTCCCGATGTTGAAAGGACAATCGTTTCCCAATTGCAACATCTTTTCCTTGAACATAATAATTTAGTACGTCTATTCAAAACAGCCATCGATTTGATGCCTACTGATACGCATAAAAATTTTATTTCCACTGACAAAACGCCTCCTGGCCAACATGTGCGTAGATACAATGCTCCAACTATCGACGAAGTGACAATCGTTATGGTCGGTGATCAGTTTTTACCTCAAGATATTATTCTTCATAAGCAAAACGCTCACTTGGTAAGAATTGCTGAAACTCATCGATGTTACTATGCCCTACAATATCCTATCATTTTTTGGGATGGAGCCGACTGCAATCAATTTAATATTAAAGTACTAAATCCAGCCACTAACAAAGAAATGAATAAGAAATGCAGCACAATGTATTATTATGTCTATTGACTAATGATTCGACAGGATGAAGAAAATTATATTTTAAAATGCCGTCAATTGTTTCACCAATACATCGTTGATATGTATGTAAACATTGAATCAGAACGTTTGCTATTTATCCGTCTGAATCAGACCAATTTCCGCTTTGAACAATACATTCATTTGCTAGATGCAGTTGTAAATGACGGTAATACACAAACGTTGGAAGATTAACGATTTTACCTTCGTCATATGCTGGCAGTCCCCGTCATGTGCATGAATATGCTCAAAATGCTATTGCGTATGTTCGTCTCTATGGTCGTCCAGATTTATTTATTACATTTACATGTAATCAATCTTGGGACGAGATACAGAAACTTTTACTTTAAGGACCATCAGCGGTTCATAGATATGACATTACGGCCCGTGTCTTCCGGCAAAAGTTGAAATCGTTGATAAACTACATAGTAAAACTCGAAGTGTTTGGGTCAGTGTGATGCTGGATGTAATCAGTGGAATGGCAAAAATTAGGATTGCCACATACACATATACTAATCTGGCTACATTATAAAATTACTTTTAATGTAATTGATGATTTGATTTCTGCTGAAATGCCTGAAGAAAATGTCGATAAGGGCTTATATGGTATTGTGAAAAAATTTGATACATGGTCCTTGCGGTGCACTGAACGAAAAATCACCATGCATGGTCAAAGGAAGGTGCACAAAGCAATATCCTCGACTTTCAGTACCCAACACCATTATTGGCAATGATGGTTACCTACAACATAGAAGAAGATCTACTGAAGATGGCGGTAAAACAGCAATAATAAAGAAGCGTAACGGTACCACCATCGAAGTAGATAACCAGTGGGTTGTTCTATATTCCCCTTTGTTATCAAAAACATTCAATACACACATAAACGTTGAATGCTGTAACTCCGTAAAGGCAATCAAATACATATGTAAATCTGTCAACAAAGGCAGTGACAAGGCAGTTTTTGGCTTGCAGTCCAAAATCACTGATATCGATGAAATCGTACAATATCAGGCTGGAAGGTACATAAGCAGTAATGAAGCTGTTTGGCGAATTCTTTCATTTCCGATACATGAACGTAGTCCAGCTGTTGTTCACTTAGCGGTACATTTTCAGAATGGTCAACGTGTTAATTTTTCAGAATCTAACGTGCAACAAAGATTGCCCTGAATCCACCGGATACAACGTTAACTGCTTTCTTTTTATTATGCAAAAATGATTCTTTTGCAAAAAAAAAACTGCTGTATACTGAAGTGCCTTCGTATTACACGTGGAATATTAAAAATAAAATATTTGAACGTCGAAAACAGGGTAAGTTAGTCGACGGCCAACCTACCATCTTCAAAGATACCACGATAGGAAGACTCTACACCGTTCACCCCAATCAACATGAATGCTTCTTTCTGCACCTGCTTTTGGTGAATGCACCCGGCCCGACGTCCTTTGAGTATTTGAGAACTGTAAACGGTACTATACATGACACTTACCGTAGTGCATTCCAAGCTCTAAATTTATTCGAGAATGACCAACACTGGGATAACTGCATCAATGACGCGTGCAAAACGTCAACTCCAAGTCAAATTCGTGCATTGTTTGGAATCATACTAACAACTTGCTCTTCTTCAGCTCCTACAGAGTTATGGGGAAAATATAAATAGAAAATGTCCAAAGATATACTCCATCGAAAATGGTTAGAGACGTCAGATATGACTTTTGATTTTACATCAGAAATTTATAACTACACTTCTAGAAGATTTTTATAGAAGATTTTTGCGTATGTATGGCAAACAAACCTCTTCAGGATTTGGGAATGCCTTCACCTAATCGTACCGCTGCTGTTTCGACATGTGTAGAATTGGATTGTGAACAAAGTTACAGCACGAGTGATCTATTGTCGTATGTACAAAATAACATTTCCAAGTTAACGTCGGAACAAAAAGACATTTATGATACGATAATGCATTGTGTCGATAACAACGTTGGAGAAATTTTCTTTTTGGATGAACCAGGAGGTACTGGTAAAAAGTTTGTGATAAAACTGATTCTGACACACGTAAAGACATTAAAATTAACTACAAATATGCGTGTCCGATTGCAAAACGATGAATCTGGTCAAAATTTTCAGATCAATTGCTGGCAATTGGAAACGGAAAGCTCTCAGTAGAGTCAATTTCAGGACGTATACAACTACCTGCTGAATTCTATAATTTTGTGACGTCCAAAAATTAACTGATTGAAAAAGTATTTCCGAATATTCTAAACAATTATAAAAATAATTAATGGCTAAGTGAAAGAGCGATTCTTGCACCCAAAAATATAGACGTCCACGAAATCAAAAATATTGTTTTGACCAAGATTCGAGACCAGGCAGTCCTTTACAAGTCAGTCGATACAGCAAATGAGGCAGTTAATTATCCATCTTAATTTTTAAATTCCTTGGATCTTCCAGGGTTTCCACCACACGTGCTACAACTAAAAATAGGCGTACCAATAATATTGTTACGTAACATAAACCCTCCAAAGCTTTGCAATGGCACGCGACTTGCCGTAAGAAAAACAATGGAAAACGTAATAGAGGCTACAATTTTGACAGTACTTTTTGAGGGTGAGGCTGTTCTTATTCCTCGCATTCCCATGATTCCAACTGATCTGCCTTTTCAATTTAAAAGACTGCAATTCCCAATTCGATTAGCATTTGCAATCACCATCAACAACGCTCAAGGTCAATCCTTAGAAAAATGTGGTATAGATCTTAATACTGATTGTTTTTCCCATGGACAATTGTACGTTGTATGTTCGAGGGTCGGTAAACATGACAATCTTTTTATATGCAGCGACAGTTGGACAGCGAAGAATGTTGTATATTCGCAAGTTTTACGCAGTTAATTTGTATTGTATCGATCTATCTATCTATCTATATATATAAAAATAAGTTGTCTGTCTGTGTGTCTATCTGTGGATCAGGTGACGTCATGTTTCTGTGTCCACTGACGTCATGAAATTAGTTGTCGTCATTTTTGCTTTGACGGTGACGTCATTCAAGATATTTAAGACATATGTTCACGTAGAAATCTATTAATGTTTAAGTTTACAATGACTGATGAACTTACCATGGCATAAGCCGATGAAGATGCTCAAAGAGTCTATGCCAAAAAACTTGCTGCTGATAGAGAAAGTCAGAAAAGAAAGCGTGCCGAGGAATCAAAAGAACAGCAAGGAAACAGGTTTGAGGCTAAAGAACGCAAAACCGCGCAGTTAGATGAAGATCCACCTGGACAGCGAGAGTCAAAACTTATCAAAACTGAAAATGATAGCGATGATGATTGGGTTTTGGATTTTGACTTGGATAAGGTCATCAATGCCTACCAGATTATAGTTAAAAAAACAAAGGTTCGGCGATATGTATTTGATAGTGAAGCTGAAAAATAAAGAAGAAAAAGAAAACTGAAAAAAGAAAAAATGTAAAAAACTAAAAAATACTAAAAAGAAAAACACTCAAAGAGAAATTACAGACCGGGACACAAATGACGACCGGGACAGAGGGAATATAAATAACGACCGGGACACTCAAAGAGAAATTACAGACTGGGATACCGGGACACAAATGACGGCCGGGACACAGGGAATATAAATGACGACCAGGACACAGGTATTTAAGAATATCGTTCAAAGACAAATTTTTAATTGTAAGAAGACCGTTGAAAGAGAAATTTCTAATTGTAAAATGACTGAAGAACCTACAATGGCAACGGTACCACCATCGAAGTAGATAACCAGTGGGTTGTTCCATATTCCCCATTATTATCAAAAACATTTAATGCACACATAAACGTTGAATACTGTAACTCCGTAAAGGCAATCAAATACATATGTAAATACGTCAACAAAGGCAGCGACATGGCAGTTTTTGGTTTGCAGCCCAAAATCAAAGATTTCGACGAAATCGTACAATATCAGGCTGGAAGATACATAAGCAGTAATGAAGCTGTTTGGCGAATTCTTTCATTTCCGATACATGAACGTAGTCCAGCTGTTGTTCACTTAGTGTACACTTACAGAATGGTCAACGTGTTTATTTCTCGGAAACCAACGTGCAACAAAGAGCCCTGAATCCACCAGATACAAAATTAACAGCTTTTTTTTCGCTTTGCAAAAATGATTCTTTTGCAAAAAAACTGCTGTATACTGAAGTGCCTTCGTATTACACGTGGAATACTAAAAATAAGTATTTGAACGTCGAAAACAGGGTAAGTCAGTCGACGGCCAACCTACCATCTTCAAAGATACCACGATAGGAAGACTCTACACCGGTCACCCCAATCAACATGAATGCTTCTTTCTACGCCTGCTTTTGGTGAATGTACCCGGTCTGACATCCTTTGAGTATTTGAGAACTGTAAACGGTACTATACATGACACTTACCGTAGTGCATGCCAAGCTCTGAATTTATTGGAGAATGACCAACACTGGGATAACTGCATCAATGACGCGTGCGAAACGTCTACCCCAAGTGAAATTCGTGCATTGTTTGGCATCATTTTAACAACTTGCTCTCCATCAGCTCCTACAGAATTATGGGGAAAATATAAGTCAAAAATGTCCGTAGATATACTCCATCGAAAACAGTTAGAGACGTCAGATATGACTTTTGATTTTACATCAGAAATTTATAACTACACTTTAGTTATTATAGAAGATTTGTGCGTACATATGGCAAACAAACCTCTTCAGGATTTGGGAATGCCTTCATCTAACCGTATCGCTGCTGTTTCGACATGTGTAGAATTGCATCGTGAACAAAGTTACAGTACGAGTGATCTATTGTCGTATGTACAAAATAACATTTCCAAGTTAACGTCGGAACAAAAAGACATTTATGATACGATACTCAATTTCAGGACGTATACAACTACCTGCTGATTTCTGTAATTTAGTGACGTCCAAAAATGAATTGATTGAAAATGTATTTCCGAATATTCTAAAAAATTATAAAAATAATAAATGGCTAAGTGAAAGAGCGATTCTCGCACCCAAAAATATAGACGTCCACGAAATCAACAATATTGTTTTGACCAAGATTCGAGACCAGGCAGTCCTTTACAAGTCAATCGACACAGTTTTGGAGCCAAAGGAAGCGGTTAAGTATGCATGTTTGTTTGTTTGTAAAAAGAGCGTTTGCATATGACGTCATTATTAGTACATACGGCTTTGTATATGCACAGACAA
This sequence comes from Artemia franciscana, assembly GCF_032884065.1. NCBI lineage: Eukaryota > Metazoa > Arthropoda > Branchiopoda > Anostraca > Artemiidae > Artemia > Artemia franciscana. Next base: position 18,130,183 of record NC_088875.1, on the reverse strand, counting down.
TGGGAAAGCCAAGAATGTTGTATATTTGCAATTTTTACGTAGTTTAACTCTTGCAGACGAAATGAATGCTTGCCTGAAAAATTCTAATTTATGGGCACACGTAAAAATATTAAAATTAACTACAAATATGCGTGTCCGATTGCAAAACGATGACTCTGGTCAAACATTTTCAGATCAATTGCTGGCAATTGGAAACGGAAAGCTCCCAGTAGTGGGAAAGCCAAAAATGTTGTATATTCGCAATTTTTACGTAGTTTGAAACACATATATAAATCTATCTATATTCACAGGTGGGACACAGGGACACAACTACAATGGCGCGTAACGACCTACGCGCGCGGGGGGGCTTGGGGGGGCGCGAAGCGCCCCACCAACTAGGTGTTGGGGTGGCGCGAAGCGCCACCCCAACAGCTAGTATATATCTATATATATAAAAATAAGTTGTCTGTGGATCTGTGGATCGTGGATCAGGTGACGTCATGTTTCGGCTGACGTCATGAAATTAGTTGTCGTCATTTTTGTTATGACGATGCTTAGTATATTGTAAAACACATTAATTTGGTTAATAATATAACATTTAAAACACCAAAATGAACATGCTGGAGTAGTCACTCGGTGACAGAGGGTGTCAGAACGGAGAATGAAGGTCCCAGGTTCAAATCCTGGTTAGGCTAAAAAAGGTAAAAAACTAAAAACTAAAAAAAAAACTGAAAAAACTAAAAAAAAGGCAAAAACTACAAAAAAACTAAAAACTAATAAAAAAAAATAAAAAGGCTAAAAAACTAAAAAAACTAAAAAAACTAAAAAAAGGTAAAAAACTAAAAAAACTAAAAACTAAAAAAAAAACCAAAAATAAGGAAAAAACTGAAAAATAGAAGAGAAAAAGAAAACTAATAAAATCTATATATATAAAAATAAGTTGTCTGTGGATCTGTGGATCGTGGATCAGGTGACTTCATGTTTCGGCTGACGTCATGAAATTAGTTGCCATCATTTTTGTTATGACGATGCTTAGTATATTGTAAAACACTTTAATTTGGTTAATAATATAACATTTAAAACACCAAAATGAACATGCTGGAGTAGTCACTCGGTGAGAGAGGGTGTCAGAACGGAGAATGAAGGTCCCAGGTTCAAATCCTGGTTAGGCTAAAAAAGGTAAAAAACTAAAAACTAAAAAAAAAACGGAAAAAACTAAAAAAAAGGCAAAAACTACAAAAAAAACTAAAAACTAATAAAAAAAATAAAAAGGCTAAAAAACTAAAAAAACTAAAAAAACTAAAAAAAGGTAAAAAACTAAAAAAACTAAAAACTAAAAAAAAAAGTAAAAAAAAGGAAAAAACTGAAAAATAGAAGAGAAAAAGAAAACTAATAAAATTAAGAATAATAAAAAAAAAAAAGATAAAAACTAAAAAAAAAGTAAAAAGAAAAAACGAAAAAAAAATAAAAAAGCTAAAAAAAAAAAGGTAAAAACCAATAAAAAACTAAAAAGAAAAAAAGGAAAAAAACTAAAAAAAATTTTCATCTAAAAAACTAAAAAAAAACTAAAAAAGGTAAGAACTAAAAAAGAAAAAAATAAATGACGACACTCAAAGAGAAAGCGACCGGGACAAAAGGAATGTTCGATTAGCAATCAACAAAGCACCGGGACACAGGGAGTATAAATGACGACCAGGACATAAGTAAAAAAAAAACTAAAAAAACTAAAAGAAGGTAAAAACTACAAAAAAAACTAAAAAGAAAAAAAAAACTAAAAACTAATAAAAAAACTAAAAAATCTAAAAATCTAAATAAACTAAAAAAGAAAAAAAATAAAAAAGGAAAAAAATAAAGGAGAAAAACAAAACTAAAAAACGAATGTATATACAGACCGGGACACCGGGATACAAATGACGACCGGGACACAGGGAATATAAATGACCATACATAAGCCATAATGACCAGGACATAAGTAAAAAATATAAATGACGACCGGGACACAGGGACACAACTACAACGAGGACGCCGGGGGGCACAGGGGGATATAAATGACGACCGGGACACCGGGACAGGGAATGGTCGATTAGTAATCACCATCAACAAAGCTCAAGAGCAATTATTAGAATCATGAGGTATAGATCTGAATACGGATTCATGGACCATTATATGTTGCATGTTCAAGAGTTGGTAAACCTGACAATCTATTTATATGCACAGACAATGGGACAGCAAAGAATGTTGTATATTCGCAAGTTTTACGTAGTTAAAAACATATATATAATATATCTATCTATATTCACAGGTGGGACATAGGGACACAACTACAATGGCGCGTAACTAAAATGGCACGTAACGACTTACGCGAGCGGGGGGGCTTGGGGGGGGGCGCGAAGCGCCCCCACCAACTAGGTGTTGGGGTGGCGCGAAGCGCCACTCCAACAGCTAGTATATATATATAAATTAGTTGTCTGTGTGTCGAGTGACGTCACTGTCCGCATATGATGTCTGAATTATTTAATCACATACCAATACAAAAACGAATGTATTCAAGTCGAAGTAGCTCAGTTATATAACTACCTGTGTTGGCGCAGTGGGTTTGACCTTAGTGTGGTAATACGGGACCCAACATGCTGCAGGAATGCACTACAGGGCCGAAGCAGGGACCTTAATAGTCAAGAAGAGTCGTTAATCCGATACAAATACTAATACAGTAGCTCAGTTGGTAGAGCGTTATGTTCCAGGTTCTAGGTCCGAGAAGTTCCAGGCTCGAACATTGGCTTTAGCATTAATACAAAAGAAGAAAAAAAAACTAAAAAAGATAAAAACTACAAAAAAACTAAAAAAAGGGTAAAAAACTAAAAACTAAAAAACTAAAAAAACAAAAAAAAAACAAAAAAAGGTAAAAACCACAAAAAAACTAAAAAGAAAGAAAACTAAAAACTAATAAAAAAAACTAAAAAAATCTAAAAACTGAAAAAGAAAAAAAAGGAAAAAACTGACAAATAAAGGAGAAAAAGAAAACTAAAAAAATAAAAAAGGTAAATGTATTCAAGCTGAAGTAGCTGAGTTGGTAAAGCGTTATGTTCCAGGTTCTAGGTCCGAGAGGTTCCAGGTTCGAACAGTCAATGGGAAAGCCAAGAATGTTGTATATTCGCAAGTTTTACGTAGTTAAAAACACACACATATATATATATATATATATATATATATATATATATATATATATATATATATATATATATATATATATATATATATATATATATATATATATATATATATCCATCTATATATAAAAAAAAGTTGTCTGTGTGTGTGTGGGTTTGTCGGGTGACGTCATGTTTGTGTGTTGACTGACGTCATGTTTTCGACTGACAAAATTACAAGCCGAGACATCGGGACACAAATGACGACCTGGACACCGGGACATAGGGAATATAAATGACGACCGGGACACTCAAAAAGAAAGCGACCGGGAAACAAGGAATGTTCGATTAGCAATCACCATCAACAAAGCACCGGGACACAAATGACGACCGGGACACAGGGAGTATAAATGACAACCAGGACATAAGTAAAAAAAAATATAAAAAACTAAAAAAAGGTAAAAACTACAAAAAATAAAAAGAAAAAAAAAACTAATAAAAAAGCTAATAAACTAAAAAAAACTAAAAAAGAAAAAACGAGAAAACCAAAACTAAAAAAAAAAGAAGCGAAGCACCCCCACAGACTATGTGTTGGGGTGGCGCGAAGCGCCGACCTAACAGCTAGTATATTAGTATATATATATATATATATATATATATATATATATATATATATATATATATATATATATATATATATATATATATATACTTATTCGAGATGCAGGTGGATAAAAGACATGTAAATTCTTAAGGAGTGGGAAGGGGGATTTATTTAGGAGCTTAAGGAGGGCAATAGAAACATCAGCTCTATGGATGATGTCCTTAACGATAACAATAGCAAAACGATTAACGATAACAAATTGACAATAACAATAGGGGGCTCGGGTAGGTTGAAGTTAAGCTTCTGAAGCCTTCTGCTACACAGCTTTATACCTCGAAATACCAATTTTTTGGTTTATTTGTAAACAATATTTCGACCCTGTTTTTGTAGTACGAACGTGAAAATTTGCAAATTTCTGTTTTAGTTGGCTTTCTTAGTTTATTCGCTTCGTCCAGATTACCATTGTTGAAAGGCTTCAATTTTGTTCTAATTAGTGTTTTATCACCGGAGCACGTTTTAAATCTGTTTTCTCGGAAAAGATTTAAAATTTATCAGTTTGCTTTCTTATGGAGTCTAGCCATTTTCTTACCATGAGTTTTTAAACTGTGCATATCAGACCAATCTTCAGTATTCAGCCACATACCAAAAGAACGAAGACCAAAATTTTGAATAGGCTGATAAGTGCCATAAGTTATTGAGAACAAATACTTAAAATTTGAGGATGGGGATAAAAAAAATCTAAAGGTAATAACTCCCACCTGATGAGGATAAAGTTGAGGGAGGGCTGTAAAAATTATACATATTACTTAAGATTACATCAAGATACGTATTTCCCTGATTTGTTTGCATTTTAGCAATTTTGTTTACTTGAAATGATGAGCAAGAAAAATCCATTTTAAGGTCATTGCCATCGCCAACTAAAAAAAAAGACCAGCATTGGGGTACTTAGAAACAATAAAATCAGCATTTGTCTCCAATTGCTGAATTAAAAACGTTTTGAATCGATATTTTGATTTTGGAAGTAATAGAAAACAGCTATTGCCTTAATATTAAACGGATGGGGGAGTACATTAGGTCTAATACTTAGTCGAAGGATTTCATCATACTTGGATGAACTAGGTATTCAAATAACTTTTGGGTAAAGGTTACTCTTAGTAGAATAAAACACCGCCACCTATTTTTCAGAGTGGGGGTCTGAAGGACGGAGTTCAATGAACTCTGAATAATTTGTTTCTTTTTTCTTTTATTAACTAAAATTTTAGGAAAAACAAACCGTTTGGGAAATCGCGACAGAGAGACTTGATGAGTTGGGGAATTTTCAGGGTGGGGTGTTAATTTAATTTTATGATGCTTTGGAGAAGAAGGGTAAGGGAAGGATTTACCTTGGGGATTCGGAGGCAGGTGAAACGGGTAACAATATGGACGGAGACTGATGGAGGGTACGACTTATTTCCATTTGACGGGAAGAATTTATTGTGAGACAATTATTGAGAGCAAAAAGTCTCAGATCTTACTCTCGTTGACAGGGTAAGCATGAGGGACAAAACGAATGGGCTGATGGTGGTAGGGTTTCATGGAGATAGTGCAAGAAGGAGTTGAATTTGGAGGATTTTCATAGAGAGAAAAGGGGGAGATGGGAAGGCAACATGGTGCTGGTAAAGTTAAGTGGGATGGGAACTTCTCCAGGAGAGAGGCCAGATTTACTTTGGCAAACGACGATTGGAAGCTCGAACCAGTCAACAACATCTGGGGTGGACAGGGTATGCAAGAGGGTTTGTAAATGAAAGAGATATGAGTAAGAAGGGATTATGGTAAGGGTTGGGGGGTTGGGAACGATTTTGATTTGACTGGCCATGAGTAAATTTCTAGGTTAGAGGGGCATTTCAGGTAGAGGATACCTTGGGTATGTTGCTTTGTATCAGATAGTGAGGGATAATGAGGCATATTTAGTAAGGGAGGAATGGGATCTGTAGTGTTGCCTAGAAAAGGGGGTTTTCCAGTGTGGAATCTTTTGATAGGTAACTGCTGTGACTGCCCAAGTTTCTAAAAAGAAAAAAAACTAAAAACTAATAAAAAAACTAAAAAATCTAAAAATCTAAATAAACTAAAAAAGAAAAAAAAAGGAAAAAAATAAAGGAGAAAAACAAAACTAAAAAACGAATGTATATACAGACCGGTACACCGGGATACAAATGACGACCGGGACACAGGGAATATAAATGACGACCGGGACACAGGGACACAACTACAACGGGGACACCGGGGGAAACAGGGGGATATAAATGACGACCGGGACAAAAAAACTAAAAAGAAAAAAAAACTAAAAACTAATAAAAAAACTAAAAAATCTAAAAATCTAAATAAGCTAAAAAAGAAAAAAAAGGAAAAAAATAAAGGAGAAAAACAAAACTAAAAAACGAATGTATATACAGACCGGGACACCGGGATACAAATGACGACCGGGACACAGGGAATATAAATGACGACCGGGACACAGGGACACAACTACAACGGGGACACCGGGGGAAACAGGGGGGTGTAAATGACGACCGGGACACCGGGACAGGGAATGGTCGATTAGCAATCACCATCAACAAAGCTCAAGGGCAATCATTAGAATCATGAGGTATAGATCTGAATACAGATTGTTTTCCCATGGACCATTATATGTTGCATGTTCAAGAGTCGGTAAACCTGACAATCTATTTATATGCAAAGACAATGGGACAGCAAAGAATCTTGTATATTCGCAAGTTTTACGTAGTTAAAACCATATATATATATATATATATATATATATATATATATATATATATATATATATATATATCTATCTATATTCACAGGTGGGACATAGGGACACAACTACAATGGCGCGTAACTATTATGGCGCGTAACGACTTACGCGCGCGGGGGGGCTTGGGGGGGCGCGAAGCGCCCCCACCAACTAGGTGTTGGGGTGGCGCGAAGCGCCACCCCAACAGCTAGTATATATATATATATATATATATATATATATATATATATATATATATATATATATATATATATATATATATATATATATATATATATATATATATATATATATATATATATATATATATATATACTAGCTGTTGGGGTGGGGCGAAGCGCCACCCCAATACCTAGTTGGTGGGGTGCTTCGCACCCCCAAAAGCCCCTCCGCGCACGTAAGTCGTTACGCGTCATATTAGTTACGCGCCACTGTAAAAGCCCCTCCGCGCACGTAAGTCGTTACGTGCCATATTAGTTACGCGCCACTGTAAATGTGTCCCTATGTCCCACCTATGAATATAGATATATATATATATATATATATATATATATATATATATATATATATATATATATATATATATATATGTTTTTAACTACGTAAAACTTGGGAATATACATTCTTCGCTGTCCCATTGTCTGTGCATATGAATAGATTGTCAGGTTTACCGACTCTTGAACATGCAACATATAATTGTGCATGGGAAAACAATCCGTATTCAGATTTATACCTCATGATTCTTATGATTGCCCTTAAACTTTGTTGATGGTGATTGCTAATTGACCATTCCCTGTGTCGCCGTCGTCATTTATATATCCCCCTGTGCCCCCCGGCGTCCCCGTTGTAGTTGTGTCCCTATATACCGGTCGTCATTTATATTCCCTGTGTCCCGGTCGTCATTTGTGTCCCGGTCTGTATAAGCATTCGTTTTTGAATTGGTATATGATGAAATAAATTTTTGTGTTTTCCCCTTTTTTTCTTTTTAGTTTTTTTTTGGTTTTTACTTTTTTTTAGTTTTTTTCTTTTTTCTTTTTATTTTTTTTGTAGTTTTTATCTTTTTAGTTTTTTTATTTTTATTTTTTGTTTTAGTTTTGGTTTTCTCGTTTTTTCTTTTTTAGTTTTTTTAGTTCATTAGCTTTTTTATTAGTTTTTGTTTTTTTTCTTTTTATTTTTTGAAGTTTTTACCTTTTTTTTTATTTTTTTTTTATTTTTTTTTTACTTATGTCCTGGTTGTCATTTATACTCCCTGTGTCCCGGTGCTCTGTTGATGGTGATTGCTAATCGAACATTCCTTGTTTCCTGGTCGCTTTCTTTTTGAGTGTCCCGATCGTCATTTATATTCCCTACTAGCTGTTGGGGTGGCGCTTCGCGCCACCCCAACACCTAGTTGGTGGGGCGCTTCGCGCGTAAGTCGTTACGCGCGTAAGTCGTTACGCGCCATATTAGTTACGGGCCATTGTAGTTGTGTCCCTGTGTCCCACCTGTGAATAGAGATAGATATAAATATATGTTTTTAACTACGTAAAACATGCGAATATACAACATTTTTCGCTGTCCCATTGTCTGTGCATATAAATAGATTGTCAGGTTTACTGACTCTTGAACATGCAACATATAATTGTCCATGGGAAAAACAATCCGTATTCAGATCTATACCTCATTATTCTAATGATGTGTCCCTGTGTCCCGGTCGTCATTTATATTCCCTGTGTCCCGGTCGTCATTTGTGTCCCGGTGTCCCAGTTTGTAATTTCTCTTTGAGTGTCCCTGTCGTCATTTATATTCCCTGTGTCCCGGTCGTCATTTGTGTCCCGGTGTCCCGGTCTGTAATTTCTATTCGAACAATCCCTGTGTCCCGGTCGTCATTTATATATCCCGCCTGTGCCCCCGGCGTCCCCGTTGTAGTTGTGTCCCTGTGTCCCGGTCGTCATTTATATTCCCTGTGTCCCGGTCGTGATTTGTGTCCGGGTGTCCCAGTCTGTAATTTCTCTTTGAGGTTCCCGGTCGTCACTTATATTCCCTCTGTCTCGGTCGTCATTTGTGTCCCGGTCTGTAATTTCTCTTTGAGTGTTTTTTCTTTTTATTTTTTTTTTTAGTTTTTTACCTTTTTTCTTTTTTCAGTTTTCTTTTTCTTCTTTATTTTTCAGCGTCACTATGAAGTACATATCGACGAACCTTGGTTTTTTTAACTTAAATCTGGTAGGCATTGATGACCTTATCCAAGTCAAAATCCCAAACCCAATCATCATCGCTATCATTTTCAGTTTTGATATGTTTTGACTCTCGCTGTCCAGGTGGATTTTCATCTAACTGCGCGGTTTTGCGTTCTTTAGCCGCAAACCTGTTTTCTTGCTGTTCTTGTGATTCCTCGGAACGCTTTCTTTTCTTACTTTCTCTATCAGCAGCAAGTTTTTTTTTTGGCATAAACTCTTTGAGCAGCTTCCTCGGCTGTTGCCATTGTAGGTTCTACAGTCATTTTTACAGTCAAATGTCTTAAATACCGTTAATGACGTCACCGTCAAAGCAAAAATGACGACAACTAATTTCATGACGTCAGTCAACACAGAAACATGACGTCACCTGATCCACAGACAGACACACAGACAGACAACTTATTTTTATATATATAGATGTCCCGGTGTCCAGTTCGTCATTTGTGTCCCGATGTCTCGGCTTGTAGTTTTGTCAGTCGAAAACATGACGTCAGTCAACACACAAACATGAAGTCACCCGACAAACCCACACACACACAGACAACTTATTTTTATATATAGATGGATATATATATATATATATATATATATATATATATATATATATATATATATATATATATATATATATATATATATCTATATATATAAAAATAAGTTGTCTGTCTGTCTGTGGATCAGGTGACGTCATGTTTCTGTGTCGGCTGACGTCATGAAATTAGTTGTCGTCATTTTTGCTTTGACGGTGACGTCATTAATGGTATTTAAGACATGCGTTCACGGAAAAATGTTTAATTGTAAAATGACTGAAGGTTCGGCGATATGTACTTCATAGTGACGCTGAAAAATAAAGAAGAAAAAAAAACTGAAAAAATGTAAAAAACTAAAAAAACTAAAAAGAAAAAACACTCAAAGATAAATTACAGACCGGGACACAAATGACGACCGACACAGAGGGAATATAAATGACGACCAGGAACCTCAAAGAAAAATTACAGACTGGGACACCCGGACACAAATCACGACCGGGAATATAAATGACGACCGGGACGCAGGGACACAACTACAACGGGGACGCCGGGGGAAAAGGTGGGATATATAATTGACGACTGAGACACAGGGATTGTTTGAATAGAAATTACAGACCGGGACACCGGGACACAAATGACGACCGGGACACTGGGACACAGGGAATATAAATGACGACCGGGACACTCAAAGAGGAAATACAAACTGGGACACCAGGACACAAATGACGACCGGGACACAGGGAATATAAATGCTATTTATATGCACAGACAATGGGACAGCGAAGAATGTTGTATATTCGCATGTTTTACGTAGTTAAAAATATATATTTATATCTATCTCTATTCACAGGTGGGACACAGGGACACTGCTACAATGGCGCGTAACTAATATGGCGCGTAACGACTTACGCGCGCGGGGGGGCTTGTATATATATATATATATATATATATATACATACATGACGTCATAATGCTCAATCCTTATAATGACGTCAGTCGAAAAACATGACGTCAGTTGACACAGAAACATGACGGCAGTAGACACACAAACATGAATTCAGTCAACAGACACACACAAACAACTTATTTTTATATAGATAGATAGATATATGCAGTTTATCACAGCCAAAACGACGCCTACTTGATGCTAACTTAATAAAGGAATATGGTTAAAATTACGCTTTGCTTTAGTACACTTTCCAGTGAGGTAGAAACAATATTAATGCAATAACGAGCACTCCTTTTGGTCACTCTTTCAAACAGTTCGTAGTAACGAACTGTAGTAAAGAGCGACCCGGCTCAATAGTAACCGAAACTCTAAAAAATGGAATTTTGATACCAACAGTTACATCAAAGAATTGCATTTTACGCTCTTTACGCGTAAAGGGGCTCTTTACGCTAAAGTATTTTTACTGTTTTAAAATGTAGAGTTCAGAGAAAGAGTCAAACTTTAGTGTAAAAAGCGGGGCGTTGAGGAAGAAAAGTCCCTTTCTTATACAGAGTAATTTCTGTTCGTTTTAAGTTTTAATATCGCTCCTTACTTTCATTTAAAAAAAATTGTTTTTTTTGTTGAATTATAAAAAAAAACAGGAACTAACTCTTGGACAGCTTCTTTTCGTTTTTTTTTCAGGTTATGGGTAATAGATCAATGATCATGGGGACACTTTCGACCTAATTTCTAATTTCCTTGCTTAAAAAACTTGCAAATTTTAATAGCAATATCATCAGGAATACTTTTTTCCTGTAGCTTGTTTGGAGCACGATTATGTCCAAAATCACATTTATCTCCTAATCTGCAAAAACCTGCCAAAATTATATTAGCACATTTGCGAGTATTAGTAGGTAGGTCATTATTATTAGGTAGATTCACGTCCGTATTGTCAAAACAAATTCCTGGATTGTAAGATCCCTTTTATAAGTTGACAGAAAATCCGTAATCCTAGCACATCCGTTAACTTTTCTTTTAAAGTCAATATTTTTATGAAATATGGTTGTAAGAAGGGGGTTGCCTTAACGCTGGCTATTTGAACAGATTTATCCATACTGCATTAGTGACTTGGCGCGATACGTGCGTTGAGTCTTTGGGAAGAACTTGCCGCTTGAGTGGGGCATGGGAAATTGTAGGAACGACTGAACTAGGCCCAATCTTGTGAGGCATGTTTGGTTTCTCTGTTAAAAAAGAAAGATGGTTGTGTAGAGGGTTAGGAAAAGGAGTTGGACTACTTAGGTCACTTAGAATGCTAAGATTTTTTTTCTTTCAACTGGGGTACGAGGCGTTCAAAGGAGGCCAGAACAGGGTACAGAAAGACCCGGAGAAGAAGTAGGGTTTATCTTGGATTTAGTGGAGCAATCAATGCGCATCCATGAGTTACTCCAATTGTTAATATCCATCCTGCCACACTTTTTGGCACCTGCATGGAACCAAGAATCACAATTTAGCACATTTAACTGAGTTAGATGTAACTCGTAGTCTGTACTCTGGACAATATTGTTTCGTTTTGCTATTTTTCATGCAAAGGGTCAATAGTCAAGAAATTTCTCTCGTACAGTAGCTTTGAACTTAAAGAAATGTTGACAGGTTGAACTTTGACTACAAACTCGTTTTGTTTGAAACAAACTAGCCTTTGAATTAAGATTTGCATACGACAAAACATCATCCCAACTCTCAGATGCATTCCGAAATGAAGAGGAAAACGGGAAATGATAGCGTTTTTTCTTATTAAACTCTTTAACAACTGGTTTCTTCAAAAAGCTAAATTCTGTGGCAACTTTGGCTGGGTTTGAGAATTTGAATAAATGCTGGGAGTGGGAAGAACATCCCCAAATGTGAAATATTATCAATCGGGGTATTTAGGAAGGTTTGTCGTAAGGCTCAAACTCACCACCCTTAATCGAGAGACTAACTAAATTGGTTTTGAAGTGGGAGGGAATATGTTCCCTTTTAAAAGTTGGGGGTAAATTGAGAGGGCCTTGGGTAAAATTATGCTCTTTTGCAAAATTGTCTTCTATTAAAGAGGAAAAACTGTATATATTTATCTTAATAATCACGACTAATCATAGAAACATTAACTGGTCTGGTGGTTGGACTTTAAGAGTGAAGCTTCAACTGGACGATGGGATGGAATGGATAGTTTTTGAAGTGGATTATTTATTACAAGATAATTTTCGCATGTGGAAACTCTCAAACCGGAGTCAGACTTGTGGGGTAGCCAGGGGGGATAAAGTGCAAGGGATAGGGGAAAAGTATCCTGGGTTTAAGTCAAATCGGGAGTGTTCTTTATAAGGAGGTATGGGAAGGCAAGATGATGCTGGGAGAGGAAAGTACGGTGGAGGGTCTCGGAAAAGGGTTGGGGGTTTGCTTTGGTAAATAATGGGTGGAGTCCAGAACCAGTCAGTAACTTCGTGGATGCACGGAGATGAACTGGGCCCAAAGGAATTGTATTTTTTGGAGGAGTTTAAGTGAGGGGCTGGGGGGGGGGGTCGAGGATTGTCTTAATTAAGTAAATTATGAATTAAGATGGTATGAATTAAGTGACACGCGTAAGTACTTCGGGCGGAGGATTGTTTCAAGGGACGGATTCCTGGGGTATACTGCTCTGCATCCGGTGTGCAGGAGGGTAAGGCTAAAAGTCGAATAAAACACGATCTAGGGGAGGAAGGGGTATTGAATACTTTTAGTGCTGCCCTAAAAAAGGTTAGGTTTTAAATCTACCCTCCACACATGATGATGCATGAACAAAATTACACGACTTATCAATGCAAGATCAAACAGAGAACAGGTCAACGTGATAAAAATACACTTATCAGACGCACTGATTCCCGAAATAAAATGACGAAAACTATGTAGAAACTTGCATTGTTTGCTAACCTTGCAGAAACCACTATTAAAGTGATTATAGATCATATCTTTTTGTTTGCTTTTACATTTCTTTTCCTTTTATCCTTCTCTTTTGTAATTTTTCGAAAATAATAACAATATCATCGTCTGGATACTTCTCAATAACCTTGCTATTCTTTTTAATTAGTTCACTATCACCTGATAATTTACGTAACAAACTAGAAGTAACTGAACCATTCACGAATTCAAGCGCGTCATCCATTCATACTACTAGTAGGCCTTTTATGCATTTTGGAATATTTTACAGTTAATGCTGGAGTTACTCAACGCTGATAATTTATCCCCTGGTGTAATATTAATTGCTTCATTGTTTTTAAGTCCTCTTGTAATTTGATGATTTTGGGGTCACTTGATTCTTTTGTTGAGTTGAAAGTTCATCTTCCATAAGAAGGCGATGGGAATTATTAGAATTGATATCTTCTCTTAGTTTTTTTTTTTTTATTTCTAGATCATGTTAATGGAGAATATTGATTCCACCTTTTTTGGTCATTAAGAAGCATATCAACTTGCCTTTTCAAATTAATGTTCATTAATTAAAAAAAAAACTTTCCACAAAGCAAGTTTTTCACAGAACAGTAATGAATTCCATTCAACCAAAAATGAGCAAAACTAAATTTTAAATGTTTTCGCGTTTATAACTTTAATAAATCAAGTATTATTTGATTTATTAATGTTTTAATAAATCAAAATAAATGTTTTTGCGTTTATTTAATATAAACATTTAAAGGAATAATTACCAGTATATGTGTATTAAACTGACAATACACATATTTTTTTTTTTTTTTTTTTTTTTTTTTTAGTAAAAAGTGCAAATTATGTCCCCCTGGGATGGCATAGGGGGAATTTTGAGCCCTACACATGTTAGTTTTTTCCTGTTAGAGTTTGATTCAGTTATTTATTGTAATTTTTGTTCGTTTGGGGTTTCATTTATTTGTCGATACTGATTTGTGGTAGTTTTCCGCCTTGTATATTATTTAATTTAATTTTTGCTCATTTTTGGTTGAATGGAGTACTTTACTTTTCTTTGAAAAACACATCTCTTTGGAAATTTTTTTTTATTAATTCCAGGGCCATGGGAGTCTGGAGGATCATTAGCCCTCAAAACCTTTTCGACTAATGAAAAGGGCACTAGCCCTCTCAATTTCCAATCGAATGAGCCTTTTTTTAAGTTTCTACGCATTTTTTAAGTTTCACCTTCTATACGAAGTGACATGGTTTAAAAACAAAAGAATAATTTAACAATACATAGTGGCAGCATCGCCCTTTATGCAGGCAGTGCTATTGTGCTGCCTATGACTTTAGGTGTTTAGACCGGTAAAAGTACTAAAGCATCTGGGATCTGTAGAGTCACTTATTCAATGCACTTCTCTGCGGTGTTTGATTTACGTCTTCCCATAGGTAACTATGGGAACTAAAATATAGGACACTAAAATCACCACACAAAATATGTTTCGCCCCATTAGCTGTTTGCTTAGAACATCCGAAATTGGGTTTCTTCTGTTGGAATAATAAAAGGACTGTATTTTAAAGTGGTTGCAATTTTTAAAGTGAAAAATGGCTCAACTACATCTACATCATCAGTATACAGTTTAATTGGTAATGGAGAGTAAGATAGATTATTTTTGGTATGCAAAGCGACATCTCTATCCTTGCAGTCAGAAAACCTGTCTTTCTATATATTTTAAAAACAGGAATGTTAGTCTTATTCAGCTCATCTAGATTGGTTTCTCGTAGGCATACAATGTCAGCTTTCGTTTTCCTTGGCCAATTTGTAAAATCTAGAAGCTTAGTTGAATTTAAAACTTTCCATTAAAGAATCTTCGATGTTTTAATGTCCAGAATTTCTTGCTTTTCCAGATGTTCCAGATGATGTCCAGATGATCATGTACCACCAATTCAATTTCTTTTTTTACCAAGTCACCAACAATATTGGATGCCTCTCCCCCTCACGTAACACCTATGGCTTTCAGCTTCTCAAAACATAGAAATGTCATTTCTCATTAACAAACTTTTATGCAAAAAAAGATATATTTTTTTGTTAATTCTTCGAGAACTATTGGTCAGGATTAACACAAGTTATTTTCTGCACTATTGGATGCGGTGTACTGTGCCTTGGTGAATAAATAATTTAACGTTTATATTTTTTGTTCAATTCTGTTCCTTCAGAAGGCTTGAAAGGCATCAGCCCTACTCCTGCTTGTGTTGCTTTCTGTTCATTTTAAGTGTAAAACAGGAAGACGTTAAGTAGTTGACATATATACTAAAATAGGAAGCAATACTATTTTAGTCATGGTAAAAACATAGGTCCTTGATAAGTCCTTGATAAATTTTGATAATTTATATTTTTGTATATAGAAGCTTGAAACTTCGACAGTAGGGTTCTTTCGTACGTTGAATACGATGGCGTGATTTATATTAAGATTCCTTGAATTTTAGGGGTCGTTTTCCCCTTTCTTCAAAAATCAGGCAAATTTTGTCAGGCTTGTAGTCACTTTGATTTACAACACTAAACTTGATGAATCTTATATATTTGGAATCAGCATAATAAGTTGATTCTTTTGATGTATCTACTGATGCTAAATTTTGAATAGATCACAGTGGATACAAATTCTGAAAAGCTACGGTGAAAGAACGCCACCTTGACGCATTGAAATATTGCCAGAAAAATTAAGTGAAAGCTCTAACCGAGCATTGGATTTACTATATCAAAACTGAAGAACCCGAACAATAGAAATTATTAATCCAGAACTGACTAGGGATAAGGTGAAAGTAACGCACTCATGAACGGATTGAAATGTTGCCATAAAAATTAAGTGAAAACTCTAACCAAGGTTGGGAATTACTATCCCAAAACTGAAGAACCCGAACGAAAGAAATGTTGAATTCAGAACTGACTAGGGAAAACATAACTTGAGCATGAGAAACACTGTCAAAAGCATTAGACAGGTCCAGGGAACAAAAATGGACCTCTGAGCCACTGGCATAAACAAGGTGGCTTAAACAAGTTAAAACACGGTGGGCATGCGGGCAGTTAATACGCCGCTTGAACAACAACTGATTTTGACTGTTATTCTTAATTTTTTTAACAAAAGGTAACAAAACATACACAAAAAATTTGCTCAAAACATACTCAAAAAACATTTTTACGCTATCTCGCGAAGTCCTAATTGTCCTTAAGCTTCTTTATTTTTATTTTTATATTTTAAGGCGGTTAAGTCCTTTCTACAATTTTTACTCTCGAAATGCATCACCAATTTTCACTGACACCGCCTCGAATTTTTCGAAAATGTAGTTTGCAATTGTTTAGGAACAATTTTTCGCTATCTTGTGAAGTCCTAATTGTCCATAGAACTTCTCTATTTATTTTTTCTTTTTTTTTTGTAAGATGGTGTCATTCCTTAAGAGTCATTCCTTAGCAAATCTACTGCTGCAGTTGGAAAAGAACCTACTCTTACCTCATATGAAAGTTCTTCTGATGTTCAAGCTCCTCAATTGACGGAGTCAGGTAAGAACTATCCTCAAGAGTTGAAGATGGGGGTGTCAAAAGGTGAACTCTCTCTCTCTCTCTCTCTCTCTCTCTCTTTCTCTCTCTCTCACTCACTATTTTTTACCCTCTGCACGTTCAGGGTATTTAGAAGGAGAACTTTAGGACCTGTCTTCAGTGAGATTCTTTCTAAGCCCTTGTCTATCCTGTTTAACAAAGATCACCAACTTTGGGGGAAATTACTATTACCCTTACTCCTATTTTATCGATATTTTGTGAAGGATTCCTTGCAGACTAGCAAAAGGAAAAAAGTCCTTTTAAAGGAAAAAAGAACTGGGGGAATTTGGGAATCTAAAATCTACTTCTACTTCCCACATCCTCATTACTTTTATAGACCACATGAGAAAAATCCTCAAAAAGCTAAATTCCTGACCGAGTTAAATTTCCACTGACCTTCAGAAAGCATTTGAACTTGTTAACCACACTATTTAAGTTGAAAAACCTGTCCATTGTTCAATATTGATTCCTTACTCGTAAAATTGGTTGCTTCCTTTTTAACAAATAGATCGCAGGCTCTCAAATATCAGAGTCATTATTCAAATCTCCTTCCTGTCCACTACGGCATACCCCAAGGAGGATACTTTCCTAGGTCCCCTCCATTTTTCAGTCATGATTAACAGCTTCGCGAAAGGATCTCCTGACCGATTGAAATTTGTTTGAAACCTAATGGTTGTTGAAACTTGCTTTAAAACCGTTGTTGAAACTCGCTTGCCTCATTAAAATTTATTGGCGTTACAATTTTTTTTAAATTTAAAGTGGGATAGAGAGAGATAGAGAGAGAGATAGAGAGAGAGAGAGAGAGAGAGAGAGAGAGAGAGAGAGAGAAAGAGAGAGATCGTATATTTTAAAACTATTTTAGCATAGCTAAATTTAGTTTTTTCCTATAAATTCTTATCTTCAAACAAATATCACACACTACGGCTCAGCATTGAAAATTGATGCTAAGAAAGGCACTAATGAACTGGTGTAACGATTAGTTCGTTCTTTGGGGAGCAGAAGTTTATTTTGTAACCGAGTTTGACTATTGTGAGGGTCTGATTCGGGCAGTAGCGATCGGTGGCTCGTATTGGCTAGAATGGATTTTCCAAATTGCAGAATTAGGTGTCCAAGCCGGACTTCAAGTTGATATAAGTTCAGTTTTGCCAGGGCTTCATCATACGGTATTTTGTGGCTACTGATCTAATTTAGCTCTTTATGGGGCCCTGTAAGAAGTACGATGCATCCAAAGGATTTTCGCAGAGTGCAGAATTTTTGTTTTTGGCCAGTTAAGAAGGCCAAAAACCGTTACAAATTTCAAGGGTACGTCGTTTGGCACTCATTTTCTGGAGAATCAAGCCTGGAGTCAGGTGTCAGTCAGTTGTCAGTAAAATATCTATCGAATCTATTGTCCCTTTTGAATCTCTCTGCAGCCTCATATTAGCATCTTCCAGTTTTTTAACTTCTTTTTGACTTCTTGATAAGGCTTCGGTTAAAACGCTTCGAGCAGCATCGTGTGAAAAGGTTTGTCCTGACGCGTTCAAATTTCCTAAGCTCAAGTCAAAAGTATTTCTTTTTTTTTAGAATTATAGCCTCTCTACCTGGGTCACTCATTTCTTCAAGAAGTCTTTTTCCTGAGGGTCCATAGTTAAAATTGTTTGCACCCGGTTCATCAAGTAATTGGATGAAAAAACCCTCTGCCTTGTTAGGTCTCAAATTAAAGCTCCTTTCCTTTCTTTTTCCTCTGCTTTTTTTCTCCAATTTACAGCTTCTCTAGGATTTGGATACTCCTTTTTTCTAAATGATATTTTTTCTAAATGATTTCTAAGATTTTGGCTGCTCCTTTTTTCTAATGATCTAATAACCTGAGTAAAGAGGGCCTACAATTTGCCAAGTCCACGATAAACAATCCTCCAAAAAACTTCAGTCCCAATTTGCAAAAGTTATTTCGGTAATTAAAAGTTAATTCGTAACAACAAATTTGAAGTTACACATTTGGACACATTCCAATTAGCTTGGATGTTCATAGTAGCCATTTGCAGAAATTCACGTTGTAGCCGAATTTTAAGAAAACGGGAATTACCTCAACTTCAAAAATCAAATGCTCCATGCAATTTACTCAAAACCGCATATGATTTCTCTCTAGCAAGACTAAAATATACAAGTTTCGTTAAAAACTAATACTCTGTTTGGCGCAAATTTTCACCTTTTTACGTTAAAATTCAAATGATAATATTTTGTCTACTTCTTCCCGGAGGTCAGTTTAAATTTCAAGTCAGATTTTTCAGAAGGGTTTATCGTATCAAAGATGTATTCCTACTCCTGCTTGTGTTGCTTTCTGTTCATTTTAAGTGTAAAACAGGAAGACGTTAAGTAGTTGACATATATACTAAAATAGGAAGCAATACTATTTTAGTCATGGTAAAAACATAGGTCCTTGATAAGTCCTTGATAAATTTTGATAATTTATATTTTTGTATATAGAAGCTTGAAACTTCGACAGTAGGGTTCTTTCGTACGTTGAATACGATGGCGTGATTTATATTAAGATTCCTTGAATTTTAGGGGTCGTTTTCCCCTTTCTTCAAAAATCAGGCAAATTTTGTCAGGCTTGTCACTTTTGATTTACAACACTAAACTTGATGAATCTTATATATTTGGAATCAGCATAATAAGTTGATTCTTTTGATGTATCTACTGATGCTAAATTTTGAATAGATCACTGTGGATACAAATTCTGAAAAGCTACGGTGAAAGAACGCCACCTTGACGCATTCCTGAACGGATTGAAATATTGCCAGAAAAATTAAGTGAAAGCTCTAACCGAGCATTGGAATTACTATATCAAAACTGAAGAACCCGAACAATAGAAATTATTAATCCAGAACTGACTAGGGATAAGGTGAAAGTGACGCACTCATGAACGGATTGAAATGTTGCCATAAAAATTAAGTGAAAACTCTAACCAAGGTTGGGAATTACTATCCCAAAACTGAAGAACCCGAACGAAAGAAATGTTGAATTCAGAACTGACTAGGGAAAACATAACTTGAGCATGAGAAACACTGTCAAAAGCATTAGACAGGTCCAGGGAACAAAAATGGACCTCTGAGCCACTGGCATAAACAAGGTGGCTTAAACAAGTTAAAACACGGTGGGCATGCGGGCAGTTAATACGCCGCTTGAACAACAACTGATTTTGACTGTTATTCTTAATTTTTTTAACAAAAGGTAACAAAACATACACAAAAACTTTGCTCAAAACATACTCAAAAAACATTTTTACGCTATCTCGCGAAGTCCTAATTGTCCTTAAGCTTCTTTATTTTTATTTTTATATTTTAAGGCGGTTAAGTCCTTTCTACAATTTTTACTCTCGAAATGCATCACCAATTTTCACTGACACCGCCTCGAATTTTTCGAAAATGTAGTTTGCAATTGTTTAGGAACAATTTTTCGCTATCTTGTGAAGTCCTAATTGTCCATAGAACTTCTCTATTTATTTTTTCTTTTTTTTTTGTAAGATGGTGTAAAGAGTCATTCCTTAGCAAATCTACTGCTGCAGTTGGAAAAGAACCTACTCTTACCTCATATGAAAGTTCTTCTGATGTTCAAGCTCCTCAATTGACGGAGTCAGGTAAGAACTATCCTCAAGAGTTGAAGATGGGGGTGTCAAAAGGTGAACTCTCTCTCTCTCTCCTTTTCTCTCTCTCTCTTTCTCTCTCTCTCACTCACTATTTTTTACCCTCTGCACGTTCAGGGTATTTAGAAGGAGAACTTTAGGACCTGTCTTCAGTGAGATTCTTTCTAAGCCCTTGTCTATCCTGTTTAACAAAGATCACCAACTTTGGGGGAATCGATATTTTGTGAAGGATTCCTTGCAGACTAGCAAAAGGAAAAAAGTCCTTTTAAAGGAAAAAAGAACTGGGGGAATTTGGGAATCTAAAATCCACTTCTACTTCCCACATCCTCATTACTTTTATAGACCACATGAGAAAAATCCTCAAAAAGCTAAATTCCTGACCGAGTTAAATTTCCACTGACCTTCAGAAAGCATTTGAACTTGTTAACCACACTATTTAAGTTGAAAAACCTGTCCATTGTTCAATATTGATTCCTTACTCGTAAAATTGGTTGCTTCCTTTTTAACAAATAGATCGCAGGCTCTCAAATATCAGAGTCATTATTCAAATCTCCTTCCTGTCCACTACGGCATACCCCAAGGAGGATACTTTCCTAGGTCCCCTCCATTTTTCAGTCATGATTAACAGCTTCGCGAAAGGATCTCCTGACCGATTGAAATTTGTTTGAAACCTAATGGTTGTTGAAACTTGCTTTAAAACCGTTGTTGAAACTCGCTTGCCTCATTAAAATTTATTGGCGTTACAATTTTTTTTAAATTTAAAGTGGGATAGAGAGAGAGATAGAGAGAGAGAGAGAGAGAGAGAGAGAGAGAGAGATCGTATATTTTAAAACTATTTTAGCATAGCTAAATTTAGTTTTTTCCTATAAATTCTTATCTTCAAACAAATATCACACACTACGGCTCAGCATTGAAAATTGATGCTAAGAAAGGCACTAATGAACTGGTGTAACGATTAGTTCGTTCTTTAGGGAGCAGAAGTTTATTTTGTAACTGAGTTTGACTATTGTGAGGGTCTGATTCTGGCAGTAGCGATCGGTGGCTCGTATTGGCTAGAATGGATTTTCCAAATTGCAGAATTAGGTGTCCAAGCCGGACTTCAAGTTGATATAAGTTCAGTTTTGCCAGGGCTTCATCATACGGTATTTTGTGGCTACTGATCTAATTTAGCTCTTTATGGGGCCCTGTAAGAAGTACGATGCATCCAAAGGATTTTCGCAGATTGCAGAATTTTTGTTTTTGGCCAGTTAAGAAGGCCAAAAACCGTTACAAATTTCAAGGGTACGTCGTATGGCACTCATTTTCTGGAGAATCAAGCCTGGAGTCAGGTGTCAGTAAAATATCTATCGAATCTATTGTCCCTTTTGAATCTCTCTGCAGCCTCATATTAGCATCTTCCAGTTTTTTAACTTCTTTTTGACTTCTTGATAAGGCTTCGGTTAAAACGCTTCGAGCAGCATCGTGTGAAAAGGTTTGTCCTGACGCGTTCAAATTTCCTAAGCTCAAGTCAAAAGTATTTCTTTTTTTTTAGAATTATAGCCTCTCTACCTGGGTCACTCATTTCTTCAAGAAGTCTTTTTCCTGAGGGTCCATAGTTAGAATTGTTTGCACCCGGTTCATCAAGTAATTGGATGAAAAAACCCTCTGCCTTGTTAGGTCTCAAATTAAAGCTCCTTTCCTTTCTTTTTCCTCTGCTTTTTTTCTCCAATTTACAGCTTCTCTAGGATTTGGATACTCCTTTTTTCTAAATGATATTTTTTCTAAATGATTTCTAAGATTTTGGCTGCTCCTTTTTTCTAATGATCTAATAACCTGAGTAAAGAGGGCCTACAATTTGCCAAGTCCACGATAAACAATCCTCCAAAAAACTTCAGTCCCAATTTGCAAAAGTTATTTCGGTAATTAAAAGTTAATTCGTAACAACAAATTTGAAGTTACACATTTGGACACATTCCAATTAGCTTGGATGTTCATAGTAGCCATTTGCAGAAATTCACGTTGTAGCCGAATTTTAAGAAAACGGGAATTACCTCAACTTCAAAAATCAAATGCTCCATGCAATTTACTCAAAACCGCATATGATTTCTCTCTAGCAAGACTAAAATATACAAGTTTCGTTAAAAACTAATACTCTGTTTGGCGCAAATTTTCACCTTTTTACGTTAAAATTCAAATGATAATATTTTGTCTACTTCTTCCCGGAGGTCAGTTTAAATTTCAAGTCAGATTTTTCAGAAGGGTTTATCGTATCAAAGATGTATTGATTTATATGCACTTCGGACAGAATCAGTTTTTGTTTCTTCCTGCGTTTTTTATTCAATGTGTCTCAAATAGATCTTCTAAGGTTTCTTTCCAGAGCCTTATTAGCTATTTTATCTTTACCGCAAGACTTAAAGAAATTAGTTTTACCATATGGCGGCTGTTCTCACAGATACGAGTACAACCCACGCCACCTGAGACCTAATTTAGAAGCCAGTGCTTGTGATATATTCAAAATTCTTAAATTTTCCCTTGATTAAAGATTAAATAAGTTTTCTTTAAGAAAAGAATAAAAAAAAATATTTTAGGTGTTTGGTTTTAGTGTCGCATCTAAATTCCAATGTACTTTTGAATTTTTAAGCATATTTGTTTATCAAAATCTAAATCGAAACAATTCTCTAGCAAAATCAAAATATATAACAATTCAACGGAATTATGTAAAACTATCAGTTACATTCAGGGTTATGTTTTGATATACACAGTTTAATAGCTTATTTTTGTAAAAATCAGAAGTGAGCCACCCAATTACTAAGCCACCAAATCGGTGGAACCCGGACAAAATTAATAATGGCACCCCTCCTGACTCAAATATAAATAATTTTTTTATTTATATTTGAGTCAGGAGGGGTGCCATTATTAATTTTGCCCGGGTTCCACCGATTTGGTGGCCTAGTAATCGGGTTCCACCTATATACAAAAATATAAATTATCAAAATTTGTATGCATCCAGACTAACCCGTACAACCCAAGCCACCTCAGACCTAATTTAGAAGCCAGTGTTTGAGATATATTCCAAATTCTTAAATTTTCCCTTGATTAAAGATTAAATAAGTTTTCTTTAAGAAAAAAAAAAAAAAAAAAATATTTTTGGTGTTTGGTTTTAGTGTCACATCTAAATTCCAATGTACTTTTGAATTTATAAGCATATTTGTTTATCAAAATCTAAACCGAAACAATTCTCAAGCAAAATCAAAATATCTAACAATTCAACGGAATTGCGTAAACCACCAGTTAAATTCAGGGTTATATTTTGATATATACAGTTTAATAGCTTATTTTTGTAAAAATCAGAAATGAGCCACCCAATTACTAAAATCGGTGGAACCGGGGCAAAATTAATAATGGCACCCCTCCTGACAAAATATAAATAATTTTTTTGTTATTATTTATATTTGAGTCAGGAGGGGTGCCTTTATTAATTTTGTCCGGGTTCCACCCATTTGGTGGCTTAGTAATCGGGTTCCACCTATATAAAAAAATATAAATTATCAAAATTTGTATGCATCCAGACTTTGTCATCCTAGACACGAATAGATGAATATCAGACAATAAATATGTATACTATAGAAACATAATTAAATTTATACAAATAATGATGAAATAAAGATCAGTCTTTTTCCTAAAATTTACAAGATATCTTGTAGAAAGACCGGCTTCTGAATATATTGAAATTTTATTTATTATATATCCATCTGTTTGAATGTTTTTGGTAGCCAAAAAAATGATGAAATTCCTTGAGTTACCATTAGTTCTGAAAGTGTCAGTTTAATAAATTGCTTCAAGGGATATTATATTGCACTAAATGTCCTATCAGTTATCAATCCTCCTACTCCCAAGCGATCTCCCATTTTCTGCCTAATTCCGCATTATCATCGTCTTTATCATTAGATTAAATTTAAAAAAAAACTAGTTTTTTTTTAACTGAAAGTAAGGAGCGACATTAAAAATTAAAACGAACAGAAATTACTTCGTACATCTAAGGGGGTACTTCCTCATCAACGCCCCACTCTTTACAATGCAATTTGACTCTTTCTCTCATCTCTTCCATTTAAAACAGCAAAAAACTTTAGCGCAAAGAACGGGGCGTTGATGAATAAATTATATATGGTTAGGTGTCTTACCATTGCGTAAATACAACCCTAACTTATTGGCTATTTCATGACTAATACTGCATTTTTATAACTAGGCTGTTTCAAACAGTTCGTGGTAACGAACTGTAGTAAGGAGCGACCCGGCTCAATAGTAAACGAAACTCTAAAAAACGAAATTTCGATACTAAAAGATATATCAAAAGAATTGGATTTTTATGCTGATTTTAAATATATAAATTTCATCAAATTTAGTCTTTGTCATCAAAAGTTACGAGCCTGAGAAAATTTGCCTTATTTTGGAAAATAGGGGGTAACACCCCTTAAAAGTCATAGGATCTTAACGAAAATTACACCATCGCATTCAGCGTATCAAAGACCCCTGTAGAAAAAATTCCAAGGTCCAATCTACAAAAATGTGGAATTTCGTATTTTTTGCCAGAAGACTAATCACGGGTGCGTGTTTATTTGTTTGTTTGTTTTTTCCCCAGGGGTCATCGTATCGACCAAGTGGTCCTAGAATGTCGCAAGAGGGCTCATTCTAACGGAAATGAAAAGTTCTAGTGCCCTTTTTAAGTGACAAAAAAAATTGGAGGGCATCTAGGCCCCCTCCCACGCTCATTTTTTTCCCAAAGTCAACGGATCAAAATTTTGAGATAGCCATTTTGTTCCGCATACTCGAAAATCATAATAATTATGTCTTTGGGGATGACTTACCCCCCACAGTCCCTGGGGGAGGGGCTGCAAGTTACAAACTTTGACCAATGTTTACATACAGTAATGGTTACTGGGAAGTGTACCGACGTTATCAGGGGGATTTTTTTGGTTTGGGTGTGGGGTTCAGGGGAGGGGGCTATATGGGAGGATCTTTCCTTGGAGGAGTATTTCATGGGGGAAGAGAAATTCAATGAAAAGGGCGCAGGACTTTCTAGCATTACTATAAAAAAAACAATGAAAATATAAACATGAAAAAGTTTTTTCAATTGAAAGTAAGGAGAAGCATTAAAACTTAAAACGAACAGAGATTATTACGCATATGAAGGGTTCTAAAAATACTTTAGCATAAAGAGCGAGGTATTTAGGAGGAGATAAATACTTCGCTCTTTATGCTAAAAATTTTTTAAATAATTTCAACTATTTATTCTACGGCCTTTCTGATTCAGGGGTCATTCTTAAGAAATTGGGATAAAACGTAACGTAAGTTACGTAAGTTATGTACGTTTGTTACGTAAGTTAATTCTTAAGTTACGTTTTTTTTTTACTAATAAAAACGTTCGTTAAAAATTAAAAGGTCTAGTTGCCTTTTTGAGTAACCGAAAAATTGGAGGGCAACTAGACCTCCTTCCCCACCCCTTATTTCTCAAAATCGTCTGATCAAAACTAAGAGAAAGCCATTTAGCCAAAAAAAGAATTAATATGCAAATTTCATTTTAGTAATTTATGTACGGAGAGCCAAAATCAGACATGCATTAATTCAAAAACTTTCAAAAATTAAAAAAAAACCAGTTTTTTTAAATGAAAGTAAGGAGCGACATTAAAACTTAAAACGAACAGAAATTACTCCGTATATGAAAGGGGCTTTTCCTCCTCGACACCCCGCTCCTTGCGCTAAAGTTTCATTCTTTCTCGCAACTCTACTTTTTAAAACAATAAAAAACTTTAGCGTAAGGAGCGGGGTGTCGAGGAGGAAAAGCCCCTTTCATATACGGAGTAATTTCTGTTCGTTTTAAGTTTTAATGTCGCTCCTTACTTTCATTTAAAAAACTGGGTTTTTTTTATTTAATATGCTTACAGAATCGCAACAGTCTGTAGCCATTACAGTTCCACAAATGCTTTTTTAACAGCAGGCGCGGATGGATCTGTCGTTTTAGGGTTGTATTCTTGAAGATTCACATCTATTAGCCTAAATTCATCGTGACTACCGTGACAAAAGACCAGATAAGTGGGCTTTCCGTGCAAATTCTTTCCAATTCGCATAATTTTCACGTGCCATAGGAGGAAGTGCTTGAATTTTGCTAGTGCAACATCAAACTGCTTCTAACGCTACATAATTACTACTACTACTACTACTGCTACTATCAAATCACTGCTGCACCAAGCCACCTGAGGCCAACACAGCTACGCACACTCCTTCTCCAACCTAATCTATTTAAAGCCTCCCTCTTTACACCCTCCCAGGAAGTTCTCATTTCTTTTAAATCTTTATTTATGACATCCTCCCAACCCAGACGAGGACAACCTGCTTTCCGTGTAGCCCCAGACGGTTGGCCAAAAAGGACAATCTTCGTTAATCTGTCATCCTTCATCTGCAGAACGTGGACTAGCCATCTCAACCTTTCTTTCATTATAGCTCTAGAAAGCGGGATTGAACCACATTTTTCGTACAACCTACTTTTTGAAATACGGTCAGTCAGCCGGGTACCCAGTAATTAAAAGTATTGCATTATTAGGAGTCGATAACAGAGCAGAAAGACTTATCTTTAACTGAGGGCCGAGCATCACTAATGCATCCAAGTGGATTCTAATCGAACCTGTGTAAAGTCGGCTTAAAAAACTTTCCTGCGCATCACCGAGCAGCGCACGTTAACGAAAAGGGCCTACAATTTGCCAAGTCCACGATAAGAAAACCTCAAAAACTTCAGTCCCATTTTGCAAAACTTATTTCGGCAATTGGAAGTTAATTGCCAAAACAACATCTTTGAAGTTACAAATTTGGACACATTTTAGTTAGCTTGGACTTTGGGGAAAAATGAGCGTGGTTGGGGGCCTAGCTGCCCTCCAGTTTTTTTAGTTACTTAAAAAGGGCACTAGAACTTTTAAGTTCCGTTAGAATGAGCTCCCTTATTACATTCTAGGACCACTAGGTCGATATGATCACCCCTGGGGAAAAAACAATAAAAAAACAAACAAACAAATAAACACGCATCCGTGATCTGTCTCGTGGCAAAAAATGCAAAATTCCACATTTTTGTAGACAGGAGCATGAAACTTCTACTATAGGGTTCTCTGATACGCTGAATCAGATGGTGTAATTTTTGTTAAGATTCTATGGTTTTTAAGGGGTGTTTTTTCCTATTTTCTAAAATAAAGCAAATTTTTGCAGGCTTGTAACTTTTGACGGGTAGATTTTGGGGGAATTCTAAGGATTTAGGTATAGGATTTCTTAGCCCTTTTGAAAAAGAAAAACGGAAAGCCTAGTTTTAAAGGCGTTAATCCAATTACCCTTACTCCTACGATACTTTGTGACGGATTCCTTGCAGATTAGATAAAGGAAAAAAGTCCTACCTCTTACTGAACTGAAGGAATTCGGGAACCTAAAATCCACTTCTGCTTTCCACTTCCTCGTCACTTTTATAGACTACATGAGAAAAATCCTCGAAAAGCTAAATTCCTGACTGGGTTAAATATCCATTGACCTTCAGGAAGCATTTCACCTTGTTAACCACACTATTTTAGCATTGAATCGATGTTTTGAAAAGCACTTATGAACTGTTGTAACGATTAGTTCTTTCTTTAGGGAGCAGAAGTTTATTTTGTAACCGAGTTTGACTATTTTGATGGGCCGGTTCGGGTAGTAGCGATCGGTGGCTCGTATTGGCTAGGACGGATTTTCAGAATTGTGGAAACAAGTGTTCAAGCTGGACTTCGAGTTGATATAAGTTCAGTTTTACGAGGGCTTCATCATAGGGTATTTTGTGGCTACGAAATATAATCCTTGTTTCTCTTTTCTGGACGAACTCTACGTCACGTAATAGGTACGCCGTGCGAATAGCAGATGGACCCAACACCAGACTCACGCACTCGAGCAACGGGCGAACTAAACACATGTTGGCATGGAGAAGACTTTCAGTGTCACACCCGAAACGCCTCATTTTGGTAAGCGTCTGAAGGCTTGCATTAGTGTTGTGGACGCTGAATTAATATGGGTACTGAAACTACAGTCACTAGTAAAAGTTACTCCTAAGATTTTCAGTTCGTTCAAAATCGGGACAGGGACTACAGGCATATCTATTCCGCTTCAGAGGGTTGAAACAAATTATCTTCGATTTGGCTACGTCGATGGTTAGGTCATGACTTGAGCATTCAGCCTTTAACTGATCAAATAAGTGGTCTAAAAAACTTCTTTGTTATAACAGTGTTTTCGACTAGGTAAGTAAGCACTATGGTGAGATCATGTTCAAATTTGTAACGGTCATCCTGATAGTTAAGCAGGGAGTTAATTAGAGGCAGGAAAATTATTCCAGCTAATTTAGCGCTTTATGGGGCCCTTTAAGACGTGCGATGAATCCAAGTGGTTTTCGTGAAGTGGAGAATTTTCGTTTTTTGCAAGTTAAGAAGGCCGAAAACCGTTAGAATTTCAAGGGTGCGTCGTTTGGCACTCATTTTCTGGAGAATCAAGCCTGCAGTCAGGTGTCATTAAAATATTAATCGAATCAATTGTCCTTTTTGAATCTCTCTGCAACCTCATATTAGCCTTTTCTAGTTTTTTAACTTCTTTTTGACTTCTTGATAATTCTCTGTATAAAACTTTGATTAAAGTTTCAATTGTACTTATTGAAAAAGAAGCTAAATAGCATCGATCAACATCATCTAAAATGATGGTTTGTCCTGACGCGATCAAATTTTCTAAGCTCAAGTCACATGTCTTTCGTTTTTTTAGAATCATAGCGTCGCTACCTGGGTCAACCATTTCTTCAAGAGGTCTTTTTCTTGAGGGTTCATAGATAGAATTGTTTCCAACCGGGTCATCAAGTAATTGGACGAAAAAACCCTCTGCCTTGTTAGGTCTCAAATTAAAGCTTCTTTCCTTTCTTTTTCCTCTGCCTTTCTTTTTTCTCAAATTTACAGCTTCTCTAGGACGTTGGCTACTCCTTTTTTCTAAATGATCTTCTCTTGGCTTTAATCTGCTGGAGACACTTTCTTCTTCAACAGGGAATGAAGCGCCTGTACTATCTACAAAACTTCTACTCGAAGTTTTTATTCGTTTCATATTGATATCAATTTTAGGATTCAATTTTTTGGTCCCTTCGACTGGTCTAAAGCTGGATTTTAACTCACTTATTTCCACAGAAGTTGAATTATCATCCTTAGAAACACAGTTATTCATAAATGAATCTTGGTTACGATCGTCAAATTTGTCAAACCTTTGGTGATCTTCTCTCATTGCTTAATGTTTCGAAACTGACACCAGATTTTCAAAGCCAATTTATTTATAGAGTCAATGACGTAAGTATCCATATTTAGAGTTAATTACGTAAAGTATCCTTATCATGTCATCTTTTCTAGAGTATGATGTCATACCACTGCGAATCAGCCCAAGCTGCTATGAATAAATTATATATGGTTAAGTGTCATACCATTGCGTAAATACCACCCTAACTTATTGGCCATTTAATGACTAAACACAATGTTTTTATAACTAGACTGTTATCCTTACAGAATTGCAATAGTCTGTAGCCATTACCGTTTTCTTCTCCTATAACAAATTTACCTAGGTTAGTATACCATGTATCCCTATTTGTACCAACCTGTGCGTTAACAGTTCCGCAAATGCTTTTTTAACAGCAGGCACGAATGACTCTGTCGTTTTAGGGTTGTATTCTTGAAGATTCACATCTATTAGCCTATATTCATCGTGACTACCGTGACAAAAGATCAGATAAGTGGGCTTTCCGCGCAAATTCTTTCAAATTTGCAATATTTTCACGATCCAAGTGGATTCTAATCTAACCTGTGTAAAGTCGGCTTAAAAGATATTCGTGCACATCACCGAACAGTGCACGTTAACAAAGAAGACCTACAATTTGCCAAGTCCACCATGAAAAAAAAGCCTCCAATAACTTCAGTTCCAATTTACAAAACTTATTTCGATAATTGAAAGTTAATTCGAAACAATACATTTGAAGTTACACATTTGGACACATTTTAGTTAGCTTGGATGTTCAGAGTAGCCACTTGCAAAAATTCATGTTCTAACCGGAGTTAAAAAACGGGAATTACCTCAACTTCAAAAAATCAAATGCTCCAGGTAATCTCTAGCAAAATTTAAATATACAAGTTTCGTTAAAAACTAGCACTCTGTTTGGCACAAATTTTCAGCTCATTACGTTAAAATTCAAATGATAGTATTTTGTCTTCTTCTTCCCGGAATTCAGTTTAATTTTTAAGTCAGATTTCAGCATCAAGTCTGGTTTCGTGTTGCTCTAGTAGTTTCTCGACACACCTTCTTTTTTTACTTTCTCTGTTAAATGTAAGTCTGGTTTCGTGTTGCTCCAGTGTTTCGTCTTGGTGTTCAATTTTTGGTAGCATTCTAAGATAAATATTAAAATATTAATCGAATCTATTGTCCTTTTTGAATCTCTCTGCAAACTCATATTAGCATCTTCCAATTTTTCAACTTCTTCTTGTCTTCTTAATAAAGCTTCGGTTAAAACTTTGATTAAAACTTCCTTTTGACTTCTTGATAAAGCTTCGATTAAAACGCTTCGAGCAGCATGGTGTAGAAAGGTTTGTCCTGACGCGTTCAAACTTTCTAAGCTCAAGTCACAAGTCTTTCTATTTTTTTTCAGAATCATAGCTTCGCTACCTTGGTCACTCATTTCTTCAAGAAGTCTTTTTCTTAAGGGTTCATAGTTAGAATTGTTTGCACCCGGTTCATCAACTAATTGGACGAAAAAACCCTCTGCCTTGTTAGGTCTCAAATTGAAGATTCTTTCCTTTCTTTTTCCTCTGCCTTTCTTTTTTCTCAAATTTACAGCTTCTCTAGGCCGTTGGCTACTCCTTTTTTCTAAATAATCTTCTCTTGGCTTTAATCTGGTAGAGACACTTTCTGCTTCAACAGGGACTGAAGCACTTGTACTATCTACAAAACTTCTATTCGAAGTTTTTATACGTTTCATATTGATATCAATTTTAGGATTCAATTTTGTGGTCCCTTCGACTCGTCTAAAGCTGGAATTTAACTCACTTATTTCCGCAGAAGTTGAATTAACATCATTATAAACACAGTTATTCATAAATGAATCTTGGATACGATCGTCAAATTTGTCGAACCTTTGGTGATCTTCTCTCATTGCTCTTTTGTACTTGAACTCCTTCCAGCTCAAATTTAAGTAGCCTTATTGGTAAAAAAAAAATTGACTTATAATTTAAATTTAGTAGAATTTTAGCCTAACTTAAATAATAAGTCGTGGGTTATTGGTTTCTTTATATATATATAAGCTAATATTGTCTCATAATTTAGAAGAGATTGTATCATAATCATTTAAGAAAAGTTAAATTATTAGATTGAAAATTTCGAAAAATTTTACAACTTTCCCCCTTTTTTCTTGCTTAAAAAAATATTTGTTATAAATTACCCTTTCCAAGCCGAGTTTTTGACCAAGAGTTATTTGAATCACCCTGGCTCCTACAAATTTTGTAGGCGAAGAAAAATATATATATATATATATATATATATATATATATATATATATATATATATATATATATATATATATATATATATAAATATATATATTTAAATATATATATATAAATTTATACACATACGTACATGTAGATTAAGCATGCTGTTTAATATAGCCTAAAGTTTAAAATAAGAGCTATATGTTTACTTAGTTAAGGGATTAACATTAATACCAAGGGGATGATTTATATATTAATTAATTTTTAAAGAAGAAAAAAAATCCATAATTAATTGGTTTCCTATAAACTATTTTGGCCTATAATCTTAAGGAGAATTTGGTTTTAGGCACTCAAAAAAGTGGTGTTGATGTTATAATATTGAGGGAAATATTTACTTGATCGTGAATTAAGTTATTTAGGCTATTTATTTTTAAATGATAAAAATATGTTTTTTGAAATAGCATACAAATTATGCTAAATTATAGCATATAAAAATTTTACGTCGGTTTAACTTCAAACCCTTAAGTTATACTTCCTTTAATAAGACTTTTGCTAATGAGGTTTGCTATCACGGTGTAATTTTTGCTCCGTCAACGATAATTTAGAAACTCTATAGTATTAATTCCTTTAAGTTAGAAGGTCATTAAATTATTTTATTACTATAGGCACACTTTCTCAGTGCAGTGACGCCTGGTATTTTTTTTTTATTATATTATGAAAAACACTAACTTGTCGGAAGTCAAACCTTTATACCTCAATATGACACCCTTAGGCAATTTGTGCCAGTTTTGCCATAGATATAATCATTTCTCAAAGTGCATACGAAAAAAGCTGTGATCTTTGAAACATAGTTACTAGGCCTCATAATCTTATAATATAATAATAATCCTTCATTTTAAACTTCCAGACTACATTAACCTATCCATAAATAAATTTTAAACCAAATTCAAATTTGAACCATAAATCAAAAGTTTAATAATAAAATAGGCCTACCCTTCTATTACACCTACATAATCAGTAATATAAGCTTCAGGCCGTAACAAACAAATAAATTATTTCATACTTTTATTAGATATGTGTTGTTAGATAAATATCCTCTTGGTTAGCAAAATTTCAAATAGTTTTCGGTCTTAATTGTTTAAAATCATGAAGAAGTTTAACGGCGATTCTCTCAGAACGCAAGTGCTATTATTTCCTTCAATATCCAGGTATTTTTATAAACAATAAAATAACTGTAATGTAAGTGTTGCAAATGTCTATCCATCTCCCCCTAAGCTCTCTTTTAATAGCGAGTAATGAACAGAAAATAAGTCTTGAGTTAACCCCATCCCAGGCCTAAAACAAATTTTCAAGAAAGTCACTAATAAATTTTTAAAAAGTCTCAAATTGTTTCTTTAATTTGTTGACAAATACGTATTAAAATACCTAGTATTACACCCTTAAAGTATTATTGTCTAATCTTATAAAACCCGCACCCGTGATTAGTCTTCTGGCAATAAATTTCACATATTTGTAGATAGGACCTTGAAATTTTCGCTAAGAGGTTCTCTGATACGCCAAATGCGATGGTGGATTTTCGTTAAGATTCTATGACTTTTAAAGAATGTTTCCCCCTATTTACCAAAATAAGGAAAATTGTTTTTCCCATGGACAATTTTTATGTTGCATGTTCAAGAGTCGGTAAGCCTGACAATCTATTCATATGTACAAACAATGGGACAGCGAAGAATGTTGTATATTCGCAAGATTTACGAAGTTAGAAACAATATATATATATATATATATATATATATATATATATATATATATATATATATATATATATATATATATATATATATATATATATATATATATATATATATATATATATATATATATATACATATATATATGTATATATATATATATAAATATAAATATATATACATATATATATATATACATATATATATATATATATATATATATATATATATATATATATATATATATATATATATATATATATATATATATCCTGTCTGTCGGTTGACGTCATTATAAGGAATGAGCTGTATGTCGTTATGAAGTTAGTTGCCTTCATATATGTTATGACGATGCTTAGTATATCACGTCATTACAAGTATTTAAGAAGATCGTTTAAAGAGAAATTTTCAATTGCAAAATGACTGCAGAACCTACAATGGCAGCAGCCGAGGAAGTTGCTCAAAGAGTCTATGCCAAAAGACTTGCGGCTGATAGAGAAAGTAAGAAAAGAAAGCGTGAAAACAGGTTTGTGGCTGTTGGAGAAAGTAAGAAAAGAAAGCGTGCCGAGAAATCACAAGAACAGCAAGAAAACAGGCTTGCGGCTGATAGAGAAAGTAAGAAAAGAAAGCGTGCCGAGGAATCCAAAGAGCAGCCTGAAAATTATCGCCTGGCATTCAGGTACAGCCTAGTCGATGATTATAGCTTGAGTAGATGTGTTCAAATCGGGACTATGTCTAAAATTTGTCCCTATTGCAAGACCTTGAAATTCAATGTTGAAACAGTGGGCATGCGTTGCGCCTCAGAAAAAGGTAAACTTCCTCTACTGGCTGCACCACCAGAGCCATTGAAGACTTTGCTTACTGGAACTATGTCAGAATCTAAGCGTTTTTTTATCACAGATCAGAAAATATAACTCCTGTTGGCAAATGACGTCGTTTGATGCCCAAATCGAAAATCCAGATAAATTTATGCCTACTTTCAAAATAAAAGGGTAAATTTGCAAATTTATCATAGAGAAGCGTCTCTTCTACCATTCTCAGGCGAGAATCATAAATTTTTACAACTGTACTTCATCAGTGATAGAAATTCTGAATTGAATGCACATCACGAAATTTCTCCCGACGTTGAAATTCAATCGTTTCTCAAAATCTTTTCCACGAAAATAATAATTTAGTGCGTCTATTCAAAAAAACAGCGATCGATTTGATGCCTACTGATACGCAAAAAATTTTTATTTCCACTGACAAAAGGCCTCCTGGGCAACATGTGCGTAGATACAATGCTCCAACTATCGACGAAGTGGCAATCGTTATGGTCGGTGATCAGGTTTTACCTCAAGATATTATTCTTCATAAGCAAAACGCTCACTTGGTAAGAATTGCTGAAACTAATTTATGCTACTATGCCCTACAATGTCCTATCATTTTTTGGGATGGAGCCGACGGCTATCAATTTAATATTAAAGTAATAAATCTAGCCACTAACAAAGAAATGAATAAGAAATGCAGCGCAATGCATTATTATTCCTATAGACTAATGATTCAACAGGATGAAGAAAATTATATTTTAAAATGCCGTCAATCGTTTCACCAATACATCGTTGATATGTATGCAAACATTGAATCAGAACGTTTGCTATTTATCCCTCTGAATCAGACCAAGTTCCGCTCTGAACAATACACTCATTTGCGAGATGCAGTTGTAAATGACGGTAATAGACAAACGTTGGATAATTAACGATTTTACATTCGTCATATGCTGGCAGTCCCCGTCATATGCATGAATATGCTCAAGATGCTATTGCGTATGTTCGTCTCTATGGTCGTCCAGAT
Organism: Artemia franciscana; assembly: GCF_032884065.1. Classification (NCBI taxonomy): domain Eukaryota; kingdom Metazoa; phylum Arthropoda; class Branchiopoda; order Anostraca; family Artemiidae; genus Artemia; species Artemia franciscana. The sequence goes on along the minus strand of NC_088875.1, from coordinate 18,094,735 downwards.
TTATTTATTACATTTACATGTAATCAATCTTGGGACGAGATACAGATGCTTTTACTTAAAGGATAATCGACGGTTCATAGATATGACATTACGGCCCGTGTCTTCCGGCAAAAGTTGAAATCACTGATAAACTACATAGTAAAACTTGAAGTGTTTGGGTCAGTGCGATGCTGGATGTAATCAGTAGAATGGCAAAAATGAGGATTGCCACATGCACATATACTAATCTGGCTACATTATAAAATTACTTTTAATGAAATTGATGATTTGATTTCTGCTGAAATACCTGACGAAAATGTCGATAAGGGCTTATATGGTATTGTGGTGAAAACTTTGATACATGGACCTTGCGGTGCACTGAACGAAAAATCACCATGCATGGCCAAAGGAAGGTGCACAAAGCAATATCCTAGACTTTTAGTACCCAACACAATTACTGGCAATGATGGTTACCCACAATATAGAAGAAGATCTAGGGAAGATGGCGGTAAAACAGCAATAATAAAGAAGCTTAACGGTACCACCATCGAAGTAGATAACCAGTGGGTTGTTCTATATTCCCCTTTGTTATCAAAAACATTCAATACACACATAAACGTTGAATCCTGTAACTCCGTAAAGGCATTCAAATACATATGTAAATCCGTCAACAAAGGCAGTGACAAGGCAGTTTTAGGCTTGCAGTCCAAAATCAGTGATATCGACGAAATCGTACAATATCAGGCTGGAAGGTACATAAGCAGTAATGAAGCTGTTTGGAAAATTCTTTCATTTCCGATACATGAACGTAGTCCAGCTGTTTTTCACTTAGCAGTACATTTATAGAATGGTCAACGTGTTAATTTTTCAGAATCCAACGTGCAACAAAGAGCCTTGAATCCACCGGAAAGAACGTTAACTGCTTTCTTTTCATTATGCAAAAATGATTCTTTTGCAAGAAAACTGCTGTATACTGAAGTCCCTTCGTATTACGCGTGGAATACTAAAAATAAAGTATTTGAACGTCAAAAACAGGGTAAGTTAGTCGTAGGGTAAGGTAAGTAAGTTAGCTACCATCTTCAAAGATACCACGATAGGAAGACTGTACACCGTTCACCCCAATCAACATGAAAGCTTCTTTCTGCGCCTGCTTTTGGTGAATTTACCCGACCCGATGTCCTTTGAGTATTTGAGAACTATAAACGGTACTATACATGACACTTACCGTAGCGCATGCCAAGCTCTGAATTTATTGGAGAGTGACCAACACTGCGATATCTGCATCAATGACGCGTGAGAAACGTCAACTCCAAGTCAAATTCATTTATTGTTCGGAATCATACTAACAACTTGCTCTCCTTAAGCTCCTACAGATTTATGGGGAAAATATAAATAGAAAATGTCCGAAGATATACTCCATCGAAAACGATTAGAAACGTTATATATGACTTTTGATTTTACATCAGAATTTTATAACTACACTTTAGTTATTATAGAAGATTTGTGCGTACGTATGGCAAACAAAACTCTTTAGGATTTGGGAATGCCTTCACCTAACCGTATTGCTGCTGTTTCGACATGTGTAGAATTGGAACCCAAAATATATAGAACTGGAACCCAAAAATATAGACGTCCACGAAATCAGCAATATTGTTTTGACCAAGATTCGAGACCAGGCAGTCCTTTACAAGTCAGTCGACACAGTTTTTGAACCAAATGAAGCGGTTAATTATTCATATGAATTTTTAAATTCCATAGATCTTTCAGGGTTTCCACCACACGTGCTACAACTAAAAATAGGCGTACCAATAATACATTTAAGAAATATCAACCCACCAAAGCTTTGTAATGGCACGCAACTTGCCGTAAAAAAAACAATGGAAAACCTAATAGAGGCCACAATCTTGACAGGGCCTTTTGAGGGTGAGGCTGTTCTTATTCCTCGCATTCCCATGATTCCAACGGATCTGCCTTTTCAATTTAAAAGATTGCAATTCCAGATTCGATTAGCATTTGCAATCACCATTAACAAAGCTCAAGGTTAATCATTAGAAAAATGTGGTATAGATCTTAATACTGATTGGTTTTCCCATGGACAATTGTACGTTGCATGTTCGAGGGTCGGTAAACCTGACAATCTATTTATATGCAGCGACAATTGGACAGCGAAGAATGTTGTATATTCGCAAGTTTTACGCAGTTAATTTGTATTGTATCTATCTATCTATCTATCTATATAAAAACGAGTTGTGTGTATGCATGTTTGTTTGTTTGTAAAAAGAGCGTTTGCATATGACGTCATTATTAGTACATACGGCTTTGTATGTGCACAGACAATGGGAAAGCCAAGAATGTTGTATATTCGCAATTTTTATTGCGATCTTTTTTGTTGTGAATTGCAATCTTTTAAATTGAAAAGGCAGATCCGTTGGAATCATGGGAATGCGAGGAGTAAGAACAGCCTCACCCTCAAAAGGCCCTGTCAAGATTGTGGCCTCTATTAGGTTTTCCATTGTTTTTTTACGGCAAGTCGAGTGCCATTGCAAAGCTTTGGTGGGTTTATATTTCTTAAAAGTATTATTGGTACGCCTATTTTTAGTTGTAGCACGTGTGGTGGAAACCCTGAAAGATCTATGGAATTTAAAAATTCAGATGGATAATTAACCGCTTCATTTGGTTCCAAAACTGTGTCGACTGACTTGTAAAGGACTGCCTGGTCTCGAATCTTGGTCAAAACAATATTGTTGATTTCGTGGACGTCTATATTTTTGGGAGCGAGAATCGCTCTTTCACTTAGCCATTTATTATTTTTATAATTTTTTAGAATATTCGGAAATACTTTTTCAATCAATTCATTTTTTGGACGTCACTAAATTACAGAAATCAGCTGGTAGTTGTATACGTCCTGAAATTGAGTCTACTGGGAGCTTTCCGTTTCCAATTGCCAGCAATTGATCTGAAAATGTTTGACCAGAGTCATCGTTTTGCAATCGGACACGCATATTTGTAGTTAATTTTAATATTTTTACGTGAGCCCATAAATTAGAATTTTTCAGGCAAGCATTCATTTCGTCTGCAGGAGTTGATCTAGGTATTATAGGTAATGTTTGCCTGAAATCTCCCGCAAGCAATATTAATGTGCTGCCAAAGGGTTTCGACTTCCCTCTCAAATCTTTCAAGCATTGATCCAGAGCCTCGAGCGATTTTTTGTGTGCCATTGTGCACTCATCCCAAATAATAAGTTTGCATTGCTGCAATACTTTACCCATCCCAGATGATTTGGAAATATTGCACGTGGGAGTTTCTGTAGAATGCAAATTCAGAGGCAATTTCAAAGCGGAATAAGCAGTTCTTCCACCAGGCAGCAATGTTGCGGCTATTCCGGACGACGCAATTGCCAACGCTATATCATTTTTTGATCGAATTGATGCCAGAATCAGTTTTATCACAAATGTTTTACCAGTACCTCCTGGCGCATCCAAAAAGAAAATTTCTCCAACGTTGTTATCGACACAATGCATTATCGTATCATAAATGTCTTTTTGTTCCGACGTTAACTTGGAAATGTTATTTTGTACATACGACAATAGATCACTCGTACTGTAACTTTGTTCATGATCCAATTCTACACATGTCGAAACAGCAGCGATACGGTTAAGTGAAGGCATTCCCAAATCCTGAAGAGGTTTGTTTGCCATGCGTACGCACAAATCATCTATAATAACTAAAGTGTAGTTATAAATTTCTGATGTAAAATCAAAAGTCATATCTGACGTCTCTAACTGTTTTCGATGGAGTATATCTTCGGACATTTTTGACTTACATTTTTCCCATAACTCTGTAGGAGCTGATGGAGAGCAAGTTGTTAAAATGATGCCAAACAATGCACGAATTTGACTTGGGGTTGACGTTTCGCACGCGTCATTGATGCAGTTATCCCAGTGTTGGTCATTCTCCAATAAATTCAGAGCTTGGCATGCACTACGGTAAGTTTCATGTATAGTACCGTTTACAGTTCTCAAATACTCAAAGGATGTCGGACCGGGTACATTCACCAAAAGCAGGCGTAGAAAGAAGCATTCATGTTGATTGGGGTGAACGGTGTAGAGTCTTCCTATCGTGGTATCTTTGAAGATGGTAGGTTGGCCGTCGACTGACTTACCCTGTTTTCGACGTTCAAATACTTTATTTTTAGTATTCCACGTGTAATACGAAGGCACTTCAGTATACAGCAGTTTTTTTGCAAAAGAATCATTTTTGCAAAGCGAAAAAAAAGCTGTTAATGTTGTATCCGGTGGATTCAGGACTCTTTGTTGCACGTTGGTTTCCGTGAAATAAACACGTTGACCATTCTGTAAATGTACCGCTAAGTGAACAACAGCTGGACTACGTTCATGTATCGGAAATGAAAGAATTCGCCAAACAGCTTCATTACTGCTTATGTATCTTCCAGCCTGATATTGTACGATTTCGTCGAAATCTTTGATTTCGGGCTGCAAGCCAAAAACTGCCATGTCACTGCCTTTGTTGGCGTATTTACATATGTATTTGATTGCCTTTACGGAGTTACAGTATTCAACGTTTATGTGTGCATTAAATGTTTTTGATAATAATGGGGAATATGGAACAACCCACTGGTTATCTACTTCGATGGTGGTACCGTTACGCTTCTTTATTATTGCTGTTTTACCGCCATCTTCAGTAGATCTTCTTCTATATTGTGGGTAACCATCATTGCCAGTAATTGTGTTTGATACTAAAAGTCGAGGATATTGCTTTGTGCACCTTCCTTTGGCCATGCATGGTGAATTTTCGTTCAGTGCACCGCAAGGTCCATGTATCATATTTTTTACAATAATATCATGTAACCCCTTATCGACATTTTTATCAGGTATTTCAGCGGAAATTACATCATCAATTTCGTTCGAAGTAATTTTTTTATGTAGCCAGATTAGTATATGTGCGTGTGGCAAACCTCGTTTTTGCCATTCCACTGAGTACATCCAGCATCGCACTGACCCAAACACTTCAAGTTTTACTATGTAGTTTATCAGTGATTTCAACTTTTGCCGGAAGACACGGGCCGTAATGTCATGCCTACGAACCGCCGATTGTCCTTGAAGTAAAAGCTGCAGTATCTCGTCCCAAGATTGATTACATGTAAATGTAATAAATAAATCTGGACGACCATAGAGACGAACATACGCAATAGCATCTTGAGCATATTCATGCATATGACGGGGACTGCCAGCATATGACGAAGGTAAAATTGTTAATCTTCTAACGTTTGTGGTATTACCGTCATTTATAACTGCATCTCGCAAATGAATGTATTGTTCAGAGCGGAGCTTAGTCTGATTCAGGCAGATATAGCATACATATCAACGACAAATTGGTGAAACAATTCACGGCATTTTTCAATTTAATATTAAAGTGATAGCCGTCGGCTCCATCCCAAAAAATGATAGGATATTGTAGGGCATCGTAGCATCGATGAGTTTCAGCAATTCTTAACAACTGAGCATTTCGCTTATGAAGAATAATATCTCGAGGTAAAAACTGATCACCGACCATAACGATTGCCACTTCGTCGATAGTTGGAGCATTGTATCTACGCACATGTTGGCCAGGAGGCGTTTTGTCAGCGGAAATAACAATTTTATGCGTATCAGTAGGCATCAAATCGATGGCTGTTTTGAACAGACGCACTAAATTATTATTTTCGTGGAAAAGATGTTGCAATTGGGAAACGATTGTCCTTTCAACGTTGGGAGAAATTTCGCAACGTGCATTCAATTCAGAATTTCTATCACTGATGAAGTACAATTGTAAAAATTTATGATTCTCGCCTGAGAATGGTAGAAGGGACCCTGCTCTATGATAAATTTGCCCTTTTACTTTGAAAGTAGACATAAATTGATCTGGATTTTGGATTTGGGCTCCAAACGACGTCATTTGGAAACATGAGTTGTATTTTCTGATTTGTGACAAAAAACGCTTAGATTCTGACGTAGTTCCAGTAAGGAAAGTCTTCAATGGCTCTGGTGGTGCAGCCAATAGAGGAAGTTTAACTTTTCCTGAGGCGCAACACATTCCCATTGTTTCACCATTGAATTTCAAGGCCTTGCAATAGGGACAAATTTTAGATATTGTCCCGATTTGAACACATCTAGTCAAGCTATAATCATCGACTGGGTTGTACCTGAATGCCAGGCGATAACTTTCAGGTTGCTCTGATTCCTCGGCACGCTTTCTTTTCTTACTTTCTCTATCAGCAACAAGCCTGATTTCTTGCCGTTCTTTTGATTCCTCGGCACGCTTTCTTTTCTTACTTTCTCTATCAGCAGCAAGCCTGATTTCTTGCTGTTCTTGTAATTCCTCGGCACGCCTTCTTTTTTCACTTTCTCTTTTAGCAGCAAGTCTGCTTCCGCGTTGCTCTGGTAGTTCCTCGGCACGCTTTCTGTTCTTTCTTTCTCTATCAGCCTCAAGCCTGTTTCCTTGCTGTTCTTTTGATTCCTCGGCACGCTTTCTGTTCTTTCTTTCTCTATCAGCCTCAAGCCTGTTTCCTTGCTGTTCTTTTGATTCCTCGGCACGCTTTCTTTTCTGACTTTCTTTATCAGCAGCAAGTTTTTTGGCATAGACTCTTTGAGCGTCTTCATCGGCTTTTGCCATTGTAAGTTCATCAGTCAATTAAACTTAAACATTAATAGATTTCTACGTGAACATATGTCTTAAATATCTTGAATGACGTCACCGTCGTAGCAAAAATGACGACAACTAACTTGATGACGTCAGTCAACACAGAAACATGACGTCACCTGACAGACAGACAGACACACAGACAGACAACTTATTTTTATATATATATATATATATATATATATATATATATATATATATATATATATATATATATATATATATATATATATATATATATATATATATAGATTGACCACTAGGGTCTATTGAATACTGTTGCTGGGACCGAAAAGCATTGAGGGTAGATCTATATTTTTCTTCGTTTTTGCTTAGATTAGACAATTAAAAGAGGACTGAGTTGCAAGAAGGCTGAGTTTCACGAGGATTCAGTTGAATGTGGTTGAGTTGCACGAATTCTCAGTTAAAAAGGGGTTGAGTAACATGGGGAGCCCCAGTGGGGTGCCCACCGGGAAACTCGTTAAATAATTCTAGTCGTGGTATTGAATAGGCTACGCTGCGATTCCAGTCAAACTTGATGGACGGGAACTTGAGTTTGTGGCGGGCTTATCTACTTTGTTTTACTTTCTATTCGCAGCAAGTGCCATATGAGCTTGTAGTTCTTGTTCTGGTCCGTTCAGTAAGATCATTCTTACTGTTAATATATTCTTGATAATTAATATATTCTTCAGATACACTCTTTTGAAGATTTGAATAAGCACATTGGGTTTTAATTTAGTTCAAATTTACCCTCAATATTCTCTCAAATTTTCACCTTCGTAGACTTAGCCTCAATTGTACTAGCATCACAGTAGGTTGTGGTAGTAGTAGTAAAAGTAGTAACAACATTAGCGTTATATTAGTAGTAGTAGGAGTTGTATTAATAATAGTAGTAGCGTGTACATGTTGCCTTTTAGGTCAGTTGAATATCCCCTTGATGATGCCCCGGAAGTTTAATCTTGATATGGTAAGCCGTTCCAAATATATTGCTAATGGGCCCTTTTGAACTTGTTTTCCTCTTATTACTCTAAGTCTTACAAGTGTTGCAATTGAAGTAGCAGTTGGAGCAGTTTAGTAGTAGTAGTATTAATAAAAGTAGAAGTGGTAATGGTGTTAGTAGTGGCATGGACAGCTTACCTTTTTTTCAATTCGTCTTCACCTATAAGTATTCTCTGAAAGTTCCAATTTAATACCCAAATCAATTTTTGAGATACAATCATCTTCATAAGAGCAGCCTTAATTGTACTAGAATCATACCAGTAGTGGTAGTCGTAGGAACAGTAGTAGAAGCAGTAGGAGCAGGTACATGTTGCCTGTCGGGAAGTCAAAATTCTCACTCATAATAACCCGGAAGTTTCCTCTTGATACTGTAAGCCGTTCCGAAAATATTGCTGATAAGCCCATATCAGCAATCTGTATTCACATAGTATGTTTTGATTTTGTTCAACTTTCTTCTAAACGTTACCTCAGATGTTTATTGCAATATCCTTAGCCTTTGTAGTACTCGCTACTGAAGCAGTAGTTTTGACAGTAGTAGTAGCATTAGTGGTGGTAGTAGTAATAGTTGGCAAATATTGCCTTTTGGTTAATTGATTATCGCCCTTATCGTTTCCGGAAAATTCTAAATTAATATGCACAGTCATTTCTGAGTCACGCCCTTTTGACAGTTTTATGCACATAACGTGTTTTGATTTAGTTCAACACTCCCCTCAATATTCTCTTAAAGGCTCACCTGAGTGCCCTTTGTCTTTTTGGAAAGTAAAGGTGAAACATGCATATTTTTCTCAATAGCATTTATTACAATTAAACAATGAACGAATTGCCTAGCTTACAGCCCCAGTCCTAAAGGCTGTTGGGGGTTTGACACCCCCAAAGGCATGATTACTTGATCTTTCAACAATACTAAAGAAAATGGATGTACCAACATTTTGATTAGATATCTCTTGTGGAAAATGATTGGTATGGGAGCTGGTTCCACTTATTTCAAAATCGATTCTTAAAAAGGGCACTATAACTTCCAATTTCCAATCAAATAAACCCTATTCAAAGTTTATACGACCATCTATTTTAGTAAAACCTCATATTCTTCCAGGACATAATTTATTACCCTTACCTCAAGGCTATGTTGGGTTGTGTCAGCCCTGGAGGCTTTATTATATATTTTTTTTTTACTAATTTTAACAAAATGGCTATCTCACAATTTCAGCCAGACTTGTTTGGGGAAAAGAAGGTACCAGAGGGGGGAATCGTTGCCTTCCATTGCTGTTTACTCTTAAAATGTTACTAGAACTTTGAATTTCCAATTAAATGAGCCTTCTCAAAAGTTTATAGAACTACCCGTTCCATAAAAATACTTATATGCGTTCAAGGCATAACTTACAACCTTTGACCCCTGGTTCTGAGTTTTTTTTTTTTTTTTTTTTTTTTTTAACCCAAAGGCCTTGTTATATGATCCTTAGACTGTTTTGGATAAAATGGCTATCCCAAAATTTCAATCAGACGCATTTGGGAAAAAGAGGACGCGTAAAGGGGGGGGGGCTAGTTGCCTTCTGATCACTTTGACTCTTAAAAAGGAAACTAGTACTTATGCTTTCTAATTGAATGAGCCACCTCCGAAGTATATACTGTCACCCCTTCCATAAAAACGTTAAAATGTTAACAATGGGCAACTAATATAACTTATAGCCCTTGTCCTGAGGGTAATGGGGAGGGGGATGTCATCCTCAAAGACATAATTACTGGACCTTTCCAGTATGCTGAATAAAATGGCTATCACAAAATTTGTATTCTACATATTCGGGGAATGATGGGCGTGAAGGGGGCTGGTTGCCCTCCTAACACTTTTGACTATTAAAAAGGACACTAGAACTTTCAATTTTCAGTTGAATGAACCCCTTTCAAAGTTTTGATAGGAAGTACCCTGGAGAGAAAAAAATACGTTGTGCCCTCATCGCTGTTTACTTAGACAGTGTTATTGCGGTGCCTATGATTTCCTACATTTAGATTGTTTTTAAAGCTTTCATAGGGTTATCACTTGTCGGATTATCAAATACACTGAAGCAAATGATCGAAGTTTAGTTAAGTGTGATGGGACGTGCTTGTACCTGCAATGGGCCAACCATGTCCCAACTTTTCCAAAAGATAAGCAGTTATACGTTTACTATTTACTGTGCAAAATCGTAATTTTTTATTCGCTAATTTACTAAGCTTGTTCTGGCTGCTTAGCATACCTTAAATGAAAATTGTGTTTAACTAAACTAAAACACATTATATGGACTCGGGCTGTTAAAAAGGTCTATAAGCAATACCATATCTCAGGATTGGCTTAGAGCAGTCGTTCCCAAATTTGTCTGGGCTATGATCCAATGGGGTAATGTTGTCAAATCCTGCAGGGGGGGGGGGCAAAGTTGGAGCCAATTTTTCCAAATCAAGTGAAAATGACAGTGAAAAATCAAAACATATATTACCATAAAGGCAAAGATATAGTAAAGAAAACTGACCTTTTTTATAACCTCCGGATACTTGAAAACTGACCTCTGGATACTTCAATTATGCAGACTTATTTTAGTTTTGAAAAGCTCTTTTGCGGAAACTAAATCTCAGCTGGGTGGGGGGCAAACTGAGGTATGGGGACAAACTTGCGTCTAGAAGGGGCAGTTGCCTTATAACAAATTAAGCCCCTGATGTGACCCAAGAGTGTATTAATATGTGTAAAGCTTGGATTCCGTAGGGCGATTAATAGAACGTATTATTTTATTTGAAATGAAAAACAATTTACCAGTGTTACGAATGTAAATGAAGAATTGTTGAAATAAGAAACACGACTTAAATAATGTTTCCTCACATACATAGCAACACCTGCAGGTTTATTTTTTTACAAATTTATTTCAAAATTTATTGCAAAATTTCAGATTTATTGCAAAAATACGAAGTTCCACATGTTTGTAGATAGGAGCTTGAAACTTCTACAGTGGAGTTTTCTGATACGCTGAATGCGATGGTGTGATTTGGGCACCTCTTTCCAGCTGCCTCACTCCACCCAATTCATTTAACTTGGGTTTTTGCAATCTAAATATCATCAGTTGATTACTAGTTAAACTCAAAGGCTTTCGATTATTTTTCTAATTCGTATTAAGAGCTAAAAATATAATGGATATAGTATAGAAGAAAAAGATGGGAAAACGTAAAGTTACCTCAAGTAGGTAAGTGTTAGTTTAAACTAGTTTCTTACTCAAAATGTGAAAACATATGCCTCTCCCCACCCCCAATCATGAAATATAAAGATGGTTTATTTTTGCTTATAATTTTAGAGTCCTTTCCCTCTAAGGCAACAAGAAACAAGACAAACCTAAACTTTCGACAAGAATCTCATCTGAACTACCATCAATGTTGAAAAGAAACAAAAAATGATAAATATGATAAAAATGATAATGATAAATTGTGGGCTATCACCACAAAATCAAAGCAAATAGATAAAACGTAAAATTCATTTGGCATAATACTTGGAAACAGATTTAGTTCTTTACACGCCATAAGAGATTCTCCCAGGAAATTCGTGCCGCTGCCAACCGCTTCGTTCACTCCCTTCGCTCCCCATAAATAGAGTTCTTGTTTCACTTAAGCCTGTGCTTCTCAAAAACCTGTTTGATTATGGAGTCCATTTGCTTTAAAGGGTCACGACACATGATCTAGCGAGTAAAAACTCAAATAATAACATATAGATTTGTTAATATTTTTGTTTCACATTTTCAGGCAAAATTTTTGGCATTTTCACGCTTTTATGCGAGCCACACATTTATACAACCTTGATTTTTCCAATGCTCATCTGTCAAAATTATAATCTATAAAAAAAAGTTCATTTATTATTAATATGCGTAGCAGGAAGCATAGATTCAATACTAGTGTGTCGATCTTTCCCAGAAGGAGATTTGAGTTGCTGAACAGCATGACCTAGCTCCAAGCTGGCCTCAGGATGATCCGATCCCCTTAAGATCTGTCCTTCTCGTTCCAGAAGAGAGGCAAGACTATCGAGTAAATTATTAAATCCCAAGGTTTAGGCTGCCTTTCTCAATTTATTCTGCTCCTGCAAGAGGAAATAGTTAATCGGCTAACATTACTGCATCAAGCTAGAGAATCGTTCTCATGGTTCCTAACACTACATATCGTATAGTAATGGCAAGTATAGAAAGACAAAAAAAAATAAATAAAATTAAGTTGATTTTCTGATTTAATTTATTTTGAATTTTGAACCACCATGGATATTAGACTAAATACAGTTAATAAATATAGTTAAAGGCCAAGAACAAATATCAGCAAGGGAAATCAATATCACATTCGTTACAGTCTCTAATTATATATTCAATTTAGTTTTATAAAATTCATTTCGTCGAAACCAAGTCATTAATACACTGACACAATTCTTAGGTACATCCAATTGCAAGTTTTCACAAGCAGCCTTAGGTTTTACTCTGAAATATTAGATGGCGTTGATGATCTTTCCCAGAGACTGACATAATCTTTCAGTCTTATTCATGTTCGATGCTCTTTGATAGGGATTAAATAAAAAAACAAGTTTTTTAACTGAAAGTAAGGAGCGACATTAAAACTTAAAACGAACAAAAATTACTTCGTATATGAAAGAGGCTGCTTCCTCATCAACGCCCCGCTCTTTATGCTAAAGTTTAACTCTTTCTCTCAAATCTACTTTTTAAAACAGTAAAAAACTGCTTCCTCATCAACTTCCCGCTCTTTACGCTAAAGTTTGAATCTTTCTCTCTACTCTACTCTTTAAAACAGTAAAAAACTTTAGCGTAAAGAGCGGAACGTTGATGAGGAAGCAACCCCTTATTTATGTTCGATGCTATTTGATAGGGATTGAATAAAAAAACAAGTTTTTTTTAACTGAAAGTAAGGAGCAACATTAAAACTTAAAACAAACAGAAATTACTTCGTATATGAAAAGGCTGCTTCCTCATCAACGCCCCGCTCTTTATGCTAAAGTTTGACTCTTTCTCTCAAATCTACTTTTTAAAACAGTAAAAAACTGCTTCCTCATCAACTTCCCGCTCTTTACGCTAAAGTTTGAATCTTTCTCTCTACTCTACTCTTTAAAACAGTAAAAAACTTTAGCGTAAAGAGCGGAACGTTGATGAGGAAGCAGCCCCTTTCATATACGAAGTAAATTTTGTTCGTTTTAAGTTTTAATGTTGCTCCTTACTTTCAGTTAAAAAAAACTTGTTTTTTTATTTAATTTCTGAACGTTGTTGAATCAATTCATATTTTGATTTTGACTCTCCGCAGAGGAATAATTAAAGCGAAATTTGCATATATTTTTTTTTGGCTAAATGGTTTTCTCATAGTTTGATCGAATGATTTTGAGAAAAAAGGAGTGGGGGAGGAAGCCTAGTTGCCCTCCGATTTTTCGGTTACTTAAAAAGGCAACTAGAACTTTTAATCTTTAACGAACGATTTTATTAGTAAAAGATATGCGTAACTTATATACATATTTGAGGGGATTCACCCCCTCGTTAGTGCCTCGCTATTTACACTAAAGCTCAAATTTTGTTCCAATTCATTAAGAGTGACCCCTGAATTACAAAAATCGTAGAATAAATAGTTGAAATTGCTAAAAATGCTTTAGCGTAAAGAGCGAAGTCTTAGGAGGAGGTGAGCCCCTTATATACGTAATAATTTCTGTTCGTTTTAAGTTTTAATGCTGCTCCTTACTTCCATTTGAAAGAACTTTTCATATTAATTTTTTCATTGTTTTTTTTTTTCTAAATAATGCTAGAAAATCCTGCGCCCCTTTCATGGAAATTTTCTTCCCCCATGACAAATTCCTCGATGGAAAGTTCCCCCAACATATCCCCCTCTTCTCAACCTCTCCCCCCAACCAAAAAATCCCCCTGAAAATGTCTGTACACTTTCCAATAACCATTACTATATGTATTCAATGGTCAAAGTTTGTAACTTAGCCCCTCCCACAGGGACTCTGGGGGTGTAGGTGGTCCCCAAAGACATTGTTATAAGGTTTTTCGAATAAAACGCTGAATAAAATGGTTATCTCAGAATTTTGACCCGTTGACTTTGGGAAAATAATTAGCGTGGGTGCCTAGGTGCCCTCCAATTTTTTTGGTCACTTAAAAAGGGCACTAGAACTTTTCATTTCCGTTAGAATGAGCCCTCCCGCAACATTCTGGGACTACTGGGTCAATACGATCACCCCTGGGGAAAAAAAATCAACAACAAAAAAAAAACAAAAGCATCCGTGATCTGCCTTCTGGCAAAAAATACAAAATTCCGCATTTTTGTAGATAACAGCTTGAAACTTCTATAATAGGGTTCTCTGATACGCTGAATCTGATAGTGTGATTCTTCGTTAAGATTCTATGACTTTTAGTGGTGTTTCTCCCTATTTTAGAAAATAAGACAAATTTTCTCTGGCCCGTAACTTTTGATGAGTTAGATTAAACTTGATAAAACTTATATATTTAAAATCAGCACTAAAATGCAGTTCTTTTGATGTGGCTATTGGTATCAAAATTCTATTTTTTAGAGTTTCGGTTACTATTGAGCCGGGTTGCTCTTTACTACAGTTCGTTACCACGAACTGTTTGATATTCATGTTTCACTGATAACCCAGCTTTGCTTTTTTCAGTAGAAATTACGAAACCTACCAGTGAATATCTTCTTTTTTTCCATCAATATCTAGCAAAAAAGATAATATTAGCTCATAGTCATAGCGTAATTTTTTTACTTTTGCTGTATGTCGCATCAACTTGGTTTCTAACAGATAACACATCCCGGATTAACACTTGAGATTTTAACTGCTAAATCACAACGACTTCAATATTCTTTCCGGACTGAATTCTTTTCATATTAAATATAAAAAAATCTCAACAAAAAAAGTAAGGAGCTACATCAAAACTCAACCGTATATGAAGGGGTTGCCTAAAAGCTTTTTATTCTAAGTAAACGGCCCTAGTGTTTCAGGAGTTGTTCTTAAGAAACTGTGAAAGACAGCTAAACTTAAGCATAAAAAAAGGTATTAATAGGGGGGGGGGCAACCCCTTCATATACGGACTAATTCCTGTTCTTTTTGAGATTTAATATTGCTCCATACTTTTAATTGAAAAAACTTTTTTTAAATTTAATTTCTGATTGTTTCAAATAACACCAGTACATAAGGCTTCATGAAAAATTCCCTACCCCCACGGAAAACATCTCCATAGAAAGTTCCTCCAAGGTAAAATACCCCACTCCCTGTAAAGATCCCTCCGGACAATTCTATCCTCGATGAAAAATATTGTTGACGTAAACAATGGGTATATTTTATGCCTTACAGCCCTTTCCCCCGAGCCTGTGGGGGAGTCATATTATCCCCATTGGTTTGATACGATCATCCCTGGGAAAATCATACTGAAAAAAGAAATAACAAACACGCATCCGTAATCTTTCTTCTAGCAAAAAATGCAAAATTTCACACTTTTCTATATAGTAGCTTGAAACCTCTTCAATAAGGTTTGCTCATATGCCGAAACCGATGATGTAACGTTTATTAAGGTCAGTTGATGTTTTGGGGTTTTTCTCCTCTTTCTCAAAAATTGAGCAAATTTTCCTCAGACTCGTAAATTTTGATGGGTAACATTAAACTTGATGGATTTTGGATTTTTTGAATCAGCATGAAAAATCGATTCTTTTGATGTATCTATTGTTCTCAAGGCTCGGTTTCTTAAAGTTTTGGTTACTATTGACCTACGTCGCTCCTTACTTACAGTTCGTTACCACAAACTGTTTGATTAACAAATTTAAAAATTAAGTTTAAAAAAAATGACATTGAGCTTAAAACAAACAAAAGAGAATCATTCTGCCTCAACTTTTTAAGGTATTTTTAACCTTTAAATCATAAAATTCAAGAGGTAATGCTTTTTTAACGACCCCATCCAGTTTTTTTTCGGAGGGGGAATAGGGTTACCAAAATATTTTTTGGAAGGATGAAGTGTACCAAAAAAATGAAGAGGATGGATTTTACCTACCGTAAACTTTGTCTAACCGTCTCAAATGAGTTTTTTTTTTATTATTATATACATTTTGAAGACCATTTAAAGTCACTGAATTTTTTTTTTTTTTTAGTAGGAGTATTTTTTACCTGTATCTTACGATCAATTTATAAGTCAAAAGAATATTTCGAGGAAGGGGGCCACACTGGTAATCTTATCCACCTGAATACGGCCCTGTTTTCGCCTAGGTTAATGATTATTACACAGAAAATTATTCAATTCACAAAATACAAGCTGAACTTTAACGTAAAAAGCAGGGAGGATAGGGGGCCAAAAATTAGGGTATGGGTGATTCAATCACAAATTCTAGATTTTAGCACCTTTTTCTACCAAAACCAACTATACTCCGATCAACCATCTTTTCCAGAACTTTTGTACTCTCCGGCACCCCAACAACCTATGTTAATAAACATAGACATGCTGCACCTCCTTTGAATAGTGATTGTTTATGGGTCAACGGTAAAATCTTAAATGATTCGATGAGTGTCCTCAATAAAAAAAACTATAGAAGCACATATATCACGCGTGATGTTTGATTTCCATCAAAATTGCTATTTAAGGATTTTTTGATCAGAGCTATAGGGTTAAATTACAATTTTGACCAGAGACATGTCTGCAGCTTCTTGATTCCGAACCCCTTGTTATGCAAATAGCTAGTTTGAAACAAAACCTTCATTAATAAATTAGCTTCTTGTAGAACAGGAGACATGTTACGCATTATTGAAACCAAAGTCATACAACAACGTTTAAATTGTTTCTCTTGTGGTGCAAGTTGGGCCTTTTGTCCCGTGTGCCATCCCGCCACCTCTACCTTCAGATCCATAGACATATTTTACATCTTTGGACAAACGGTCGTTCCAAGACAATTTAGAGACTGTGTTAAACGATTATATGCTAATCATTAAAAGCGTGGTATGACAGCCCTAAATCGAAACGCTAAGTATATATTGCATACATATATATATATATATATATATATATATATATATATATATATATATATATATATATATATATATATATATATATATATCAAAGTATATATCAAGTATATATATCAAAATGCATTATATTTCCCCTAGAGTAGATATTTAAGGGTTTCTTAATGAACCTATATCTGAGAAGCCTACTTTTTACACAAATAATGTTTGATTTCCAATAAGAGGTTGTTGGTTGTAAATTTGAGGCTAAGATTAAAATAAAGAAGTTTAAGATATGACTTTCCTATTTCAAATGGCTTTCAAAGCTTTTAATATCTGTCAATGTTTTCGTCCTCTTTTACCCATTCCATAGAGCTTGTTTTACTACTGTTAATACTGTTGCCATTATCGCTGTTAATATTACAACAGTATGTCAACTAAAAAGGCTACAGAACAAGCTAAAAGGCAAACACCGTTTTTCCACGAATAACTTAAGAGGGCCAATTATTCACACCAAAATTAAAACAACCAGAAACGACAACACAGAAGAAATGAAACCAACCCGAAGGGAAATTACATTGAACAAAGAATTCAACCTTAAAACGAACAAAAGTCACCAAAAACAGTTATGACATACCTCCCCCCCCCTCCTACAAAAGAAAAGAATATCGCTTGCACATTATTGATGACTTAATTGATTGATTAGAATGAAAGTTTTGCTTGACTAGTTGGTTTTGTGCATCAAAATTTGTCGTCTAAGGAGAAAAACAGTGAAAAACAAGGGTTTTTTAAAATAGTAAGACTGTGCTAATTGTCAGAAATCATTTTCATGTCTATTTTATTTTCTTTTAAATTTCATTAGTATTCTGTCCTCTTTTTCAATTTTGCTTTATTTTTCAATTTCGCACAAAGTATACTTTAGCCTTCATGGGGCTTCGAAGGCCTAACTCATGCTCGTAGTAACAGGTTTCTCTAAAAGATTATATCAATATGCAAATCAGGACTAAGTAGATTGCTTCAAATATTACCAGTCCAAGTTTCTATAAGTCTTTTTTTCCTCTTTTTTGAAAGCTAAGGAATTAAGACACATTTAAAAAGAATGGAAATTAAAAGACAAACTCTTTGATGTAAATGAAAGCCGTGTTAAAAATCATAAAACTACATTGATTGTCACAATACAATTCACATCCACAGATATTTTCGAGTAGTTTGAAAAGTTTCAGATTTTCTTTTCATAATGAACAGAAAAATTGTTTAGAAAGTACATCGATTTCTAATAAAGAGTAAATAGTAGGCAAAATCCTTGGGCCAAACCTTAAAAACCCATTGTAAAAATTATCTTACATAGAAACTTGCGCTAATCCTTTTTTTTTATTAAATCATTAGTCAATTATTTCAAACTTCTTAATGACCTGTTTTTCCACCGATTATAAAATGATATAACATTGCAGCCAGACATATGCCGTTTCTTTTCATAACTATGGAATTAACGAATTGGAAAATACTAATTCACAACATTCAAGTAGCTAAAATATCATGACTTTTTAATTAATCAATATATTATAAAATAAAAGCTAGGATATATGTGTGTACAAGAGGGCAAACGAATTAGCGAATTTATGCATTTCGTTCTTTGCTTCTAATCAGTGCTTATTAAAACCTGCGGTTGTTTCTTACTAATTTCCTTTTGCCCAAAAAGGTGACATAACAGGAGGAGCAAACATGCTTGGATACCCGGAACCAATGCTATTACCTGTTGCCTCCATTTACATTAGTATTATCAAATGCCCTGGATAGGTTTTCCTTAACCTCCAAGATGTAAATTTTTGCAGTTTTTGGTGCGTTTCGTATCCAAACTGCTACTACTACTATTAATGACAATTCGGCACAGCGCTATGGCACCTTAGGCCAAGAAACACTCCTTCTCCTCACTCTTACTATTGACAAACAAGTTAGAGAGCTGTCTTTCTCACCTTATAAAAATTATGTCTTTTTTCAGGGAGTTTCCGAGCATGTCTTACAACTTTTTGTACATCAGCTTGAAGTGAACCAGGACGGGACCAAGTAACAACATTAGTGGCATAGCTTCTCTTTTCTGATGGTCGCACAGGAAAAGAAGGATTTTCTAATGAAGGCAAATCACTAAGTGGACCGAGTAGGTTCATGTCAACATACCTAGGAACACTCTTTGATCCTATTGATAGAGCATCAATGGTGAATTAATTATTGGTTTATTTAGAATTTTGGCTTTTCAATGTAAAATGACACATCTATCAATTCTTCCATGACTCACAACTACAATTTTCCAATAGCTTTGAAATCACACGAAAGTTTAAACAGATTAAAAAGCCCAAAGACACACATATGGAATTAATAACATGATAATGTTTAACAAACAAAATATTTATGTTATTCTTTATTCCTGTCAGCATATTTTGCTTAATACAGGAATACCATTGCTATATTTCTACAAGCCATTTAAATTAGGATTGATGATTACCGCATAGACACACATAACCACACTTATGCCTGATACGTTGTGTGGCATGAGGAAGTTTCACATAACCACACATAACCACAGTTATGCCTGATACATTGTGTGGCATGAGGAAGTTTCTTTTCTTTTTTTGTGCAATAATAGCATAAGGAGCAACAGGAACGTTTAGTATTTAGAGTAGGAGTAGCACCCTTTTAAAAGAATCAAGCTCTGACATAAGACGAGGAGTAGCAACGAAATTTCCCATTCCTCCCCAACCCCAATTAAAGAAGAAGTCTGGAGAGAGACTGTCGACATTTGATTGGCAAGGGGTGAACAATACGGTACAGAGCACTTATATTCTAAACTACGAGGAACTAGGCTTAGCGTAATAAAACAAAAATTGGAGACTTTAAAAGAAGGAAGAGTTATAAAGTACTAGTTTATTTGGAAGACAGGTGCTTAAGTTTTAAATATCCTTTTAAAATTTAGAACGCTAATATAATGAAAAAATTGGTACCGTTAAAAACAGCTAATAGAGAGTAACATTCTTAACTTTCAGTTTTGTTTGCTTTATTGTATTTATCTTCACTTTTTCATTTGAAAAATACAAGAAATCGGAGCATTGAAGAGTGGTAGATCCTATTTTTTTTATTGATACACCGTCATCTTGAATTTGAAATAGTTCATCTGCAGTAGACTATTTCCTAAAAATCTGTATTTTGTCATGTTTAAGCGTTACTTGTTCTATAGATATGTAGCCCATCAAGGTTGCTCTGCTTAGCAAATCCTGACTTATTCAGTTTCCTGCTTATTTAAATGCACTTATTTTGTGCAATTCTAGGCTGAACCTCCCCCCCCCACGCAGGCATGATACCAAACTCATAAGCTACCATTCTTGGGATACATTTGACAATTTATAAGTGGCCACGGAATTCCTGTTTTGTTTTAAAATCAATTTTCTGTGAAAAGGCAGCGCGGCGGCGGAGTGCACCAGGCACTTTGACGATGAATCAAAGCAGTCCCGTTTTTTTTAAAGAAAAAAATCAATCAGTTATAATTTATTGCACCCCTAGGCATTGTATGCCCCCTAGGTACGGGCCTGGTGGGCTTATTGGTAAATCCAGGCCTGGGTGTGAATTAAAAAAGAACAAAATCTCACCTAATGCTTATTTTAGTTGTAGGATGGACTCAGATATGCGCATGGAAAAGAGGAGGGGATTTAACTCCACATCTATAAAATCTTAAGATTATTATTTTTGGAAAAAAATTTCTAGTATTATTCATATAATACCTTTGCGTTCTTTTTCAATCCCCCTCCCTCCCAGAAGACTCTTGCAACTGTGACCGGACCGTTTATTATCCAGATATACGTAACCTGTGACAGCTACAGCAGTAGACCTCGTATCATATATAAATCAAATGCTTCAGAAGGAAATAAAAACGTATTGTTTTGTCCGCATTCCAGAAAAATGAGGTGTGTGTGTTTTTTTTTTTCATTTTTACACTAAAGTTTTGACGATGCAATTTTTTTTTGCAAAAGTCAAGCACTTGAGGCCTGCATGCGGCAGCCATGAAGATTAAAGAGTCTCTGGGACATCCGATATAATAAGTTTAATCATCATTGTAAATGATCTTTGTCCTGTACGCAGTCCTTTTTACTGCAACAGTTATTTTTTCTTTTCTTACCAGGCCAAGGATTTAGCGATAAGTCACAACATTTTTAGTGTCTACAATCTTTTTCATTTTTTATTACTTTTTTTCTCTCTCATTTTTATTCTCACTAGAAAAAAAAAATCTCTTAATGTACTACTTTTTGTCATTTCTAAGTAAATAAAAACTAACGTTTGACAAACCTTTGGGTAACTATACCTGGTTCTAGAAGGCCGAGCATGAGATTTGACTTCTTTTTATTATCGGCCCGAGAAAAGATAACCCCAAACCGATCATCAGCAACTTGACAAAATGCAGCCATATTTTCTACCAATAAAAAACATGACTGTTGAAATCGATTTATCAGGACATGTGGAAATTTACTTATCTTTTAGTTAAAGGGTTTATTTACTTTGGAAACAGATATTTACTAACTATTAGAAAAATTTTATGAGAAATTTTAGAGAATACTTTCCAATAAATTATTGAAATTATTGAGAAGAAAGAAAATTATCGAGTCATTGACTCCTGGATAGCTTTTTTTCATTTCATTTTTTTTTTTTTTTAGCTTAAGACAATGTGAAGGCTGAATCCGAGAATCCTGTAATCATCTCTTTATATTGTTTTTTTTTCGCCTTCAGTTTTGGTCATCAATGCGCCCAAAACAATATTTAATCATTTTTTCCGTGATTATAAGTCGGGGATTTTTTTAAACGAACCATTTTCCTTCGGCATTTTTCTTTATCCGAACAAGAATTTCCGAATGTTAGAAAAGCACCGCACTTATCATATGTGCGTTCATACAAAACAACAGTAAATTAGTAACCATTTATCTGAACAAAATAAAATAAAAGAATTCCTTTTCGAAAAAAGCTAAAAAGCAATAGTATCACTTAAAAACGAGCAGGAAT
Source organism: Artemia franciscana (assembly GCF_032884065.1). Taxonomy (NCBI): domain Eukaryota; kingdom Metazoa; phylum Arthropoda; class Branchiopoda; order Anostraca; family Artemiidae; genus Artemia; species Artemia franciscana. The sequence continues at coordinate 18,073,038 of NC_088875.1, read as the reverse complement.
TAAGGTCAAACTTTAAAGAAACATAAAATACTATGAGAAAACAAAGTGAGCCTAAAATGGTCATAAATTAAGGATTTAAAAAGGAAAAGAACAATGCTTTAACTACGTTGCTTTTTAAGATAGGAAAACTATAAATGGCAGTGAAAAACGTATATACAAACAATTTTTTTCCTGATGAGTTTTTGCACTTTTATTGTTATGAAAAAAAAAGTCAAAAAGCATAACTTTATGAAATAAATATATAGTTTTTATTAAAGCACATAAAAATGGCCTTAAAGAAGGCGGTTTGAGAGGACAGTAGCCACAGTCCTGTTTGTGATAATTTGTGCTGGCTTTAGATTGACTTAATCTACTTAAGATTGCTTTAAACATTGTCGATTAATGTTCCTGAAAGTTTTGCCACAAATATCAAATTTAAATATACTTGTAAGGAATGCATTTGGAAGGCACGAAACTTTAATGAAAATCTGTGCCACAATTTAGCAGTAAAACTTTAAACATATTTGTATTAAGGAGAAATCTTATTTCCCTTAAATTTGGCTAGGATTTTTTTTTTTTTATCCCTTTTTCAAAGAAAAAAAGATTGTTTATAATACATTGCGCAAAGGAGTACGGCAGTACTTCCCAAAAGAGGCGATGTACGGCAGCTTTAACCGATTTTGGCTTTCAGAAGGCGGAGAGATATGGACAGCACTGCATTTTAAGGTGAAGGACTACCTACAAAATAGGCCAAATTTCAATTCTTTCCAACTTTTCCGTAGCAGAAAAATCTATCCGGAAAATTAGACATGTCAACTTTTGTGATCCCCTACAATATCGTTTGATCGGGCTACAATTTATATATTAAGATTTCCTAGCGCAGAGAAGCTTATCCTTGTACGGTGTTAACGTCGTCCGATTGTGCTACAATTTATATTGGGCTACAATTTATACGTTAATATTCCCTGGGCCCAGGGGCTAATTCTTGAAATTTTAGTTTCTTCAAACCTATCCTTCTTTTCTTCCAAGAACCACGCATAGTAACTTCTTTTTTATAATTTATTTTTTTTAACGCTCGCACCAACATGCCGGGATCTAAACTGTTTTGACGTCATTGGTGAATCAGAAATCCCTTCAATACACATTAGTAATAGAGATCCTTGTTTCCTTAAGAAGTTACTTCTTTTGCTGAAAAAGAAATACGCAAATAAAATACGATTTCTCACATATTTCTTTGCAAAAAAATAATTAAAAATATTTTTTAGGAGCTTTCCTATGACCTCTTTACAATCATGAGTACTTCGTCACACAATGAGAAGTACCTTCAAAGATATACTCAAATTCTTATATTTCCAGTAAAAATACGGTTTTGACTGTTCCAATGATGTCACCAGAATGTTCAAAAAATTTACTCAATAGCATATCCAAAAGCGACCAAAATCACCCGTTCAGAAATGGGTATTTTTTCCAGGGAAAAGAAATGGGAGGGGGGGGGGGGAATCTCGAATTTCAATTTCTGCAATATTTTCTGGATTAAAACGTCGTTTTCAATTAATTAGAGTCCAAAGAGACCAGAAATGATATCAGAGTTAAAAAATTTCGTCCCTTAATCCCCGATTCCACCCTAATCGACGTCAGAGGGGGATGAAAAAGCAGAATCTTAATTTGTGAAGTAATTGGAAGAATGAAAGGTTGTTCCCTATAAATTCAAGTCCAGGGAGACCAAAAATTACATCAGAATTAAACAATTGCATCATTTAGTACCCCTTTTCCACCCCAAGTGAGGTCAGAGGAAGGTCTAGACATCTTTGTTTGCCATTGGCCTACTACTTCTTTTAACAGTACTTCATTACAATTTCACGTCCATGAACTCAAATATTAACTAATATTGGGTCTCTGTAATATTCTCAACCTGACTTTAGAGGGGAGGGGGTGGTGGAATTTTCCTTGCAAGGATACTATTGCCTGCAACTTTTTCTTTTTTTACGGCTACAGAATGCAAATTTAAACAGAAGATTTTCTTCAAATTCTCTTTAAGGTCTGTCGTGACTCTCCCACTCTGATTTTCACCCCAACTCTCAATCTTTGTCATTTTTAACTTCATTGCTGGATTTTACAAATTCGGTTATTATTGTAAAAAATGTTAAAAGTAAAAATAAAGCAAAAAAGAGCAAACAGGAATGCTTCAATTATGGCTCCGTTTTGATCAAAAAGCTTTTGAATAAAACACAAAATTTTGCTTAATATTGGTTTTCGAAATCATTTGGGTCCAAAGGAGCGTTGAGGCAGCTTGTGCCATGACAAGTAACAGTGCAGAAAATGGCCCTCTTTTGCAAGTCCATCGAAGGCCATCACAATCACCTTTATAGCTGCAGTGAATCAGTTTGACAAAGCTTTCAGAAGCAGGCAGTAAAACAGTCATAATGGGTACATAACCGTTTGAGGAAAGTTTCAAGTCCCAGTCTTCAGATACTAGAACTGTCGCTGAGCACCACCGTGTCATCATTTGAAATGAAACACGCAGGTAGTGGTACTTTGTAGCAGCAGGTGTGGCTGCTAAACATTCGGGGCGGACAAAACTAGTCGCACTGGCTACTTTTGATATGAACAGACGGTGTCGGAGTTCAGGTAAGAGTTCGTCAGATTTAAGGCTGTACAAGCGTAGAAGAGCCTTGTCGCCTTCTGTAATCTGTCCTTCCTTGTTTGATGAAAGGCAAAAATGACGTCCGCTAAAGTGAAATATTTATGTACATAAGCTACACAAGAAGAAACTAATTCTCAGTAAGTGGATAATGTGCCTCATCCTACCAAATCCAGTAGCCAACCACCATCCATGACATAGTGGTATCTTTGTGGTGGCATTAGTTGAACCTCAGTTTTTTGCTGCTTCCATTTATTAGCTGCAAGTGCAGCCTTATCTGTCGGGCGCAGGGCTTCATGAGACTCGAACAGAGCAGGTGGGAATGTCGATAGCTCGTATTTGAGCGTAACGACCAGATTCAAACCCTCTGTCGACGCCAAATGCGAACTATCAATAGACTAATATTCCTATTCCATTCTCTGCTTTTCAGACAACATTAGATTAAGCAGTCTATATGTGTGCGGGGTTTAAAGTGTGGGAATGGAGGAGGGGCCTGTGTATCTGTGTTGGCCTCATGGAGCTGGCTGTTGCAGTGAGTTACTAGTAGTAGTAGTTTAAAGTTAAGATAGCGGTCATTGCGTGCTGATTATAAACGGGAGAAGAGGGGTTTCAGTGAACAGGGGACTCTTGACAAAATCGGTTTAGAATAAAAGAAAAAAGTCATAAATCCCGATTTGGGTTTGTGAGGATGAAAGTTCAGATTGAATACTGTACAGATTGAAAAAATATTAAAAAAGGTATTTTTCCCCTTTTCTGACCTCGATTAGGGCGAAAGGATATTTCGATTCTGATGGCATTTTCGGTCTCCCTAAACTGAAATTAATAGGAAACGACCTTACAATCCAGAAAATATTGCGAAAATTAAAATTTGAGATTTCTCCCCTTTCTGGATGTTTTTAAGCGGTCTTTCTGGACATTTTGGCGTTCATTTGTGTGTGAATACTGCACAGATTAAAATTACGATTTTTATCCCCTCTGACCTAGCTTAGGATGGAAATGTGCTACTAAATGAGAGAGTTTTTCGATTTCGATGTGATTTTCAGTCTCCTGGACTGGAATTAATAGGAGACAAACTTTCAATCCAGAAAATATTCCATAGCTTAATTTCTAGATTTCCCCTTTCCCCTGAAAAAGGGTATTTCTGCAGGGACGATTGAACTATCCTATTTTTTATTCAGTTACCCTTTAATCGCTACTTGCAAAGGATCTTCTTCTTTTAGCTTTAGTATTTTTTTTTTCTACACTTAAGAGGTCTCGACCAAAATATTTGTATAATACACTTCTATTTTTCACTGGCTGCTATTATTCTCATTCGCTTTTCTTTACAATTTATTCGTTTTATCATGCTTAGCCAGTGTTTCCTCAGAAATTATTTTTCATAGTGACTCCATATACCCACGGAAACTGTAAAGCTGCTGAAAACAGTCACAAAAGTTTTCCGTCTGAATGTCCCAAAAAACTTCGCAACTGTTTGGAGGGTCCAAATAGACTTAGAATATGCTTCTTTCACTACCGTTCATCCTAATAAAGACTTTTTTTCAGGGTCAATAGGTAAGTCAATGGTCGAAGGTCAAGGTCAATCAGATATATTGGATTTAATTTTAGTTCGAAAATAGCTAAGCAGTGTCGCAGCCTCAAACAGAGGTTAGATTGTAGATATAACTGTAGGCAGTTATGATAAGGAACTTTTTCAGCGGAACATACCTTGCAGATCGGACGACCGTTGCGCTGCGCCAAGTTTGTAGGAATAATAATGGCATAAAGTCAGAAAGAAAACCTACCTTTAAATATGCATGGAGAAGAACACAAAAAGATGGAATTTTCCCTTCATCTATAGACAAGTCTTCATCAGTACTAGCTTCTGATTTTAAAGCATCACCAGGTACCACAAATAAGCCTGCAAAAAAAAAGCTCACCATTAACAACTTCACCCCTAGTTCACTGGAATTAACCTTAAAAACTAACTTTTTTTCTGAAAATTCAAGTTTAGCTACCAAAAACATAATGTTGACATTATAATGACAAAATACTGGGTTTTTTTCTTTGTTTGTTACCATTTTCCTCGATAATTTGTATTCTTCTTTTTTTTCGAACTTGTGCCCTTTTCTAACTCTGACTCAGGTTGAAGATTTGCTTGTACTGTTTAAAATACTTTTAAAATGACTTTAAATTTTATTTCATAAGCCCAGAGCCTTGGTTGTGATTTTTGTGAGAATTCCTTTTTTAAAGATCTTGCGTCTTATATATATACATTCCAACACACATAATAAGACCGCACTTCTATGCTACGCATAAACGAGTAAGAAACATTCCAGATTTCTAATATATCAGGATTTGACAACAAGGGAAATAATCTCCTTTGGGAAGAAAAAAGAGACTACAAGAAATTATATCTTATATGGTTTCCTGTAATTTCTATTTCCTTCAAAAAATGGGTTATTTCTCTAGCTGTCGAAACCTGGTATATAATATATAACACACAAACATGAAACGTCGATGTGATTTTTTTCCCTTTTTTGGGAGGGGGGGATATTATACAAATAACATAGTACATAATATAATAATCAATATATAAAAAATCTGTCCAAGCCTTTCCTCATTGCTTTTCCCTGTGGACATGTTTTAAGAAAAGATTAATTTAAAAATTGTAATTACAAATGTATTTTCCATTTAAACACAGATTGATCAGCAGTTTCACTAACTTTTCATAACTTCACTAACTAAAATGTCTATTTTATCAATTCTTGATTTTTGAGAAAATGCAATTTGTAACAACGACTAGGATTTTTTACATGAAGCTTCTTATAATTATTAAGTAAACAAGCAAGTATGATGGAACTTTACCCTCAAGGTCCAAACCGGCGGTGCTGTTCTCCGTTTCGTGGCCCTTTAGCCAGGAAGTGCAATGGGGAGTTGGGGGCCAGCCATCCAGTGCTTTCGCACACCCTTCCTGCTTACCTCCCCCAAAATTATACAGATACCTATTAAGAGCTGGGTCAACTCTGTCTGAGCTTACATAGTCACATCACCGACCCCCGTTCTAAATTAAATAACTGGCTACGACACGTGCCCCCTTGTAGATAGAATTCTCAAACCAGTGCGCCAACCACTTAGCCATGAGTAAGGCAGTAACTTTTCTGCCAATTAGTAAGGCAGTAAAGAGTCTGCCAATTAGTAAGGCAGACAACAACTGATGCTGCAAATAATGCAAACTTGTTTGGTTGAAATTATACGCACTTAAAAAATTCCAAATCACTTCTCAAAGATTCTTTGCTAGTATTCCAACATTCCAAACTAGTAATACATATAGTAAGCTGTGGGTATAAGCTGTGGTTTAGGGTTAATCGCCGAGTCAACTTTTGAAAGGCAGGAAATCTAGATAAACTTAAAAAAGGGAAAAAAGGAAAAACCTTTACAGAGATTATCACAGGAGTGAACGAAAAGAATCTATACAATATTGAAATTCACCTTACTGGCTAGATTGTAGGTAATTAATCCAAAAAATTTAACTATACAGTACCATAATTTCTAAGATATGAGCTATCAAATTTAATTATAGAAATGGGTCAGTTGTAAAAATAAAAATGTCCTAAATTTAAACTTCATTTATTAAATTCTTTGTCTCAATAATATATTTACAGTCATCACATATATCGTTGCAAAAGTAATTGAAAAAGTTTATTCGATTGCTATAGCAGACTTACCAAAGATAAAGAAAGAGACGATTTTTAAGGAGAGAACTAAAAATTAAAAAAAAAGTTTTTAATGCAAATTTAGAAAGTATAAGAAATTATAGGTCTACCTGTAATATTTCCTTAAATGAAGTTCATTTTTTCGAAGGGAAAATTATATAATATTTAACTTTTCTGGAAGTTTCGTTTTTTATTTGAATCTGGACTCTTTTTTTTTTAAAGTATAATCGGTATATAACCGTTTAAAGAAAGTTTCAAGTCCCAGTCTTCGGGTACTAGAACTGTCGCTGGGTAGAACCGTGTCATCATTTGAAATGAAACACTTTTCTTAAAGAAAACTTGTTTAATCTTTAACCGAGGGAATATCTTAAAAAATTTTAATATATCACAAAGACTGGCTTCTAAATTAGGTCTCATGTGGCGTGGGTTGTACTTGTACCGCCACACAGTTGAACAAGAATCTTATGGTCTCACGAAAAAGATAAAATAGCTAATAAGGCTCTGGGAAGAAACCTTAGAAGACCCATTTGAGACACATTGAATAAGAAACACAGGAAGAAACAAAAACTTATTCAGTCTGATGTGCATATAAATCAATATACCTTTGTCTACGATAAACCCTTCTGAAAAATCGGACTTGAAATTTAAACTGACCTCCAAAAAGAAGCAGACAAAATATTATCATTAAATTTTAACGTAATAAGGTGAAAATATGTGCCAAACAGAATATTAGTTTTTAACGAAACTAGGATATTTTAATCTTGCTAGAGAGAAATCATATGCGGTTTTGAGTAAATTGCCTGGAGCATTTGATTTTTTGAAGTTGAGGTAATTCTTGTTTTTTTTTTATTTTTTTAACTCCGGCTAGAACATGAATTTCAGCATATGGCTACTATGAATATCCAAGCTAAGTTTTGTAAATTGGGACTGAAATTTTTTGGAGGATTATTTATCGTGGAATTGGCAAATTGTAGCTCAGCACTGCTCAGTAATGCGCAGAAAAGTCTTTTAAGCCGACTTTACACAGGTTGGATAAGAATCCACTTGGATGCATTAGTGAGGCTCGGCCCTCACTTAAAGATAAGTCTTTATGCTCTTTTTATCGACTTCTAATAATAAGATACTGTTAATTATGCAGGGTTTGAAGCAGTTTGATGTTACACTAGCTAAAAACAAGAACTACCTCCTATGGCCCGTGAAAATTATGCAAATTGGAAAGAATTTGCGCGGAAAGCCCATTTATCTGGTCTTTTGTCACGGTAGTCAAGATAAATTTAGGTTAATAATTGTGAATCTTCAAGAATACAACCCTAAAAAGACAGATTAATCCGCGCCTATTGTTAAACAAGCATCTGTGGAGCTTTTAACGCACAGGTTGGCACAAATAAGGATAGATGGTATACTAACCTAGGTAAATTTGGAATAGAAGAAAACTGTAATGGCTACAGACTGCTGCAATTCTGCAAGTATAACAGTCTAGTTATAAAAATGCAGTGTTTAGTCATTAAATGGCCAATAAGTTAGGGTGGTATTTACAAAATGGTAAGACACCTAACCATATATAATTTATCCGTAGCAGCATGGGCTGATTCGCAGTGGTATGACATCATACTCTAGAAAATATGACATGATAAGGATACTTTACGTCATTTACTCTAAATATGGATACTTACCTCTTCGACTCTATAAAGAAATTGGCTTTGAAAATCGGTTGTCAAATTCAAAACATTAAGGAATGAGAGAAGATTACCAAAGGTTTGACAAATTTCAAGATCGTAACCAAAATTCGTTTATGAATAACTGTGTTTCTAAGGTTGTTAACTCAACCACTGTGGAAATAAGTGAGCCAAATCAACCAATGCTTGAGCCATTTGGTGGCTTAGTTGGGGTCGACTCACCATATGTTAAGCTAATTTCTTGTGATGGACATGAGTTCATTATTAAATGAGAATATGCATTGACTAGTGGAACAATAAAAACTATGCTCATTGGACCTGGCCAATTTTCTGAGAATGAAACAAATGAAGTGAACTTTAGAGAAATTCCATAGCATGTGCTTCAGAAGGTGTGCAGCTATTTTCAGTACAAGGTCAAGCATACCAACTCAACCTCCGAAATACCTGAATTTCCGATCGCTCCTGAAGTTGCTTTGAAGCTACTGATAGCAGCGAATTTTTTGGACTGCTGATTTGTATTTCTTTTTTTGTTTATAAGTATAAACTAAGCTTATCTATAAAAAAATTTCCAATTAAATTCTAAAATCTCAATCATAAAATTGAATCATAAAATTGATATCAATATGAAACGAATCAAAACTCCGAATAGAAGTTTTGTAGATAGTACAAGCACCTCAGTCCCTGTTGAAGCAGAAATTGTTTCCACCAGATTGAAGCCAAGAAAAGATCATTTAGAAAAAAGGAGTAGCCAAAGTCCCAGAGAAGTTGTAAATTTGAGAAGAAAGAAAGGCAGAGGAAAAAGAAAGGAAAGAAGCTGTAATTTGAGACCTGACAAGGCAAAGGGGTTTTTCGTCCAATTACTTGATGAACCAGGTGCAAACAATTCTAACTATGAACCCTCAAGAAAAGAACCTCTTGAAGAAATGAGTGACCCAGGTAGTGAGGCTCTGATTCTAAAAAAAAGAAAGACTTGTGACTTGAGCTTAGAAAATTTGAACACGTCAGGACAAACCTTTCTACACCATGCTGCTTGAAGCTTTTTAATCAAAGCTTTATCAAGAAGCCAAAAGGAAGTTTTAATTGAAGTCTTAATCGAAGCCTTATCAAGAAGTCAAAAGGAAGTTAAAAATTGGAAGATTCAAAAGGGACAATAGATTCGATAGACATTGGGCAAGATATTTTAATGCTTCAAAGCTCTTATTTTAATGCTTGCGAGCTCTTATTTTAATGCTTCAGAGCTATTTTAATGTTTGAGAGCTCTTATTTTAATGCTTCAGAGCTATTTTAATGCTTGAGAGCTCTTATTTTAATACTTGAGAGCTCTTATTTTAATACTTCAGAGCTCTTATTTTAATGCTTCGGAGCTCTTTTATTAATCTTACATTGGGCCCTTCAGAAGTGAATACCTGGGATAATGAATTCATTAGTAACTCAGATTAACTGGCACCGGAAGTAGTCTGAACTAGGAGATTCATGAGGTTGTTAGTTTTACTGGCCCGACACTACAGATAAGTATTGACAAAATAAGAAAGATTCTCCCACGTACTTATTTCAATTCTTATTCACACAGCATAAAATCTGATGCTTAGATTTAATAACAGAGTCTAATTAGTGGTTTAGGTCACTCGTAAGGCTTTATTTTAGAACCACTGGAATAGACAAACATAGTTTTAGAAAGGTGCCATCCAAGTTTGGGAACAGGCCTAATAAAGATCTTCTTAAGAATGAGTGACTATCAATTGTAATAGATTATCGGTACAAAGAATCGCACTCATTTTTCTTGTCAAATTGAAGCATTATCAATGGTGGTGTATGTCCTATGTCATGGGAGACGCATATTTGTCGAAGCTGTAATTTGCCTAGAACTCTTATGATAGATTAATCTTGAAAGATAAAGCAAGAAATTGATGAAAGACATGCTTTGCTATATAACTCGTCCCTCTGGATCCTTGAGAGTGGTGCAAAGCTAGCCTGGGAATACCCAGTATAAAACCTTAGTACCTTGCAATACCTATTTAATACCTTTTAATGCTTTAAGCAATGTACCTTTTCCCAGTGGCGTTTCTCTTTTTAAGGCTGAAAAATTTGTGTTTGTCGGAAATGTGGCTGTATTCATGTGCATAGGTAGGAAAAAATGTAAATACTATCTTTTCAAACTAATTTGAGAATAGGGATTGATCTAGGCTTACAAAATAAATTGACAGGACTGCAGATAGACTATGGGGATTCTCTACTAATTTGACGTCATAATTTTGTTTAGTAAAAAACAGTCACTGCAACTCGATAAAAAAAATATTCGGTAGGTGCAAATTTGGTAGGTGACTCATGTAGGGCAATCAGGGCACTTCACATTGAACTGAAAAACCCCGCTTTTTATGCAAAAGTTTGACTCTTTCTCTCAACTCTACTTTTTAAAACAGTAAAAATTTAGCGTAAAAAGCAGGGCGTTGAAGAGGGAACAGCCCCTTTCACATAAGGGGTAATTTCTGCTCGTTTTAAGTTTTAATGTCGCTCCTTACTTTCAATTAAAAAAAAAACTTTTTTTAAATTTAATTTCTTAACGTTTTTTAGTTAATCAATGTTTTGATTCGGCTCTCCGCAGATGAATAATTAAAGCGAAAATTGCATATTTATTTATTTGGCTAAATGGCTTTCCCATAGTTTTGATCGAATGATTTTAAGAAAAAAGGAGGGGGAGGAGGCCCAGTTGCCCTCCAATTTTTTGGGTACTTAAAAAGGTAACTAGAAGTTTTAATTTTTTACGAATGTTTTCATTAGTAAAAGATATACGTAACTTACGAATTAGCTTACGTAACTGACATCTATATTCGTATGTTTTTATTACGTATACCAGAGGGTTCGCCCACTCACAAAAGGCCGTAGAATAAATAGTTGAAGTTACTAAAATACTTTAGCGTACAGAGTGAGGTATTGGGAGGAGGCGAACCGCTTATATGCGTAATATATTCTGTTCGTTTTAAGTTTTAATGCCACTCCTTACTTTCAATTGAAAAAACTTTTTCATATTTATTTTTTCATTGTTTTTTTTTAAATAATGCTAGAAAATGCTTTGCCCCCTTCATGAAAATATTCTTCCCCATGACAAATTTATCCACGGAAAGTTTTCCCCACGTAACCCCCTCATCCTAACCAAAAAAATCCCCCTGAAAACGTCTGTACACTTCCCTTTAACCATTACTGTATGCAAACACTGGTCAAAGTTTGTAACTTGTAGTCCCTCCATACCTGGAGGCGCACTCGCTGGAAGTGGAATGAAGCTGCAGCTTCGATTGGCGGAAGTCTTTCAGGCTTAGAAAACACCCTGGCATTAGACGAAGAAACTTTTTACAAGAAAATTTGGTGTTGCATCTTAGTGAGATCTTCGTTTGGTCGTGCTTTATACAAACTGAGGAGAAGATATTCACCCACTTTCATAACTTCATCTCTGGACGATAATTCATCCAGAAACACTTAGCATTTTTTCTGAACACTTTGCTCTTCTTCAAAAGAGGTGGCACAGCTTGCTTTCCAAGTCAGAAAACTCGTGAGATCGTGTCATATCCCAAGAGTGCGCGCCCTACCAGAAGCAGCCTGGATGCTTCAATCATTTTTTTTTTGTACTTCGTTGAGGCACTAGAACCGTCTTATCCCTTCTTTTGCGGTCTTTGATGATTCGAAGTAAAGTGTTTTTGCATTAGGTGGGAGGTGATACAAGAGTAGAATCAGAAGGTCACTGTCGTTGCCAAGAACTATTGTTTCGGAGTTTTCTGCTTTCGTTACGGCAGTCTTCCGGATTAGATAGTCAGCGTCATCCTTCACATAGACAACTTCAAATCCTTTGGCTCTGAGTTTTTCCCTGATGTAGCTTATGATCCGCTGTTTGTTCCGAGAGTTGCTCAAAAACTCTTCCTTCTTTTTCTGGAGCTTCATCCCTAAACTGAAGTCAATCACTTGATACTGGCTTCCCTTACACCGTCGGTTGTGCGTAGTATCTGTTGTGGTTAGCCCAGCGCTGTATCCATCTTTAATGGTAAATTTGATTTATAATAGTTAGTTTTTTTTCATTAATGTATTTTGGATGTTTTTTTTTCTGATGGTTAATTTCCTATAGTTTAATTTCCAACCTTTTTCAGTCTTAGTACAGAACATGGTGAAAAGCTTAACTTCAATTTCTAGTCCCTTATATAAAGTGAAATTGTTGTGATGTGAAGTATGACCAAACTAACCAGTAAATTATAACCAGTTATAATTTAGTTTAAGATGAAATTCAGTATAGGTACTGATGGTGGCTAGCCCTATCTGCAGGGGGGGGGGCTCTTAATTTTAGTAATGATTTTCTAGTTAAACACCTAAGCTTGTTTTATAAATTGATATTCTTCTCTAGAATAGTACAAAAATTTTGTGAAGTAAACCAATACCTATAACAAAGTTAGCTAAACTTTTTAATCTCTGTAATGTGTATAGAACCATTACTGTGTTAAATATTTTGTCAACTATTTGACCTGCTTACATGTGATTAATTGTCATCCAACGTTATTAAATCTAGTTCTCATGTTGTGTCTTTTATTTAGAAAATTTAATTTTGTTTTATTAGTCAACATACTAATGGATGTTACATGAGTCATGTAGGGGTTATATTGATGACGTAGATCCTATACTTGACATTTATTTACATAATGAAGTCGTGTCATGTATAAATAAGTTTGAGAGCCACTGTAGTAGGGGATGACCCCATGAAGAGTTATTCAAATATGATATCATATATCAGTTTTATATTTTGTCTTTTGTGAATGAACTCTCTTCTGTTCTGT